>NC_092293.1:11980718-12068218 GCF_036320965.1 Panulirus ornatus | reverse complement strand
TGTTGTTGGAGTGGGACCTCCAGCCATTCTGTCCACCTTTTCCCTTTCTAGACATGTGGTGGTGCATTGGGTAGTGTGGCAACCTTCGTCTTCATCTTTTTGGGTGCAGGCTTGCAAACCTCGTGGAGTAGTTGTGGGGTTTGCTTATTTGCTGCACCCGACATAGCCATCTGGGCGTAGCTATCTACCCGGGCTGGTGGGTCAGCCAGCATAGCTACACGCTCACTTGATACCTGGGCTGGTGGACGAGCAGCCTTCCTTTCTTCCATGGCTACAGTCTGCCTAACGACCTGGGGTTGTGGAGCTGCCATCCTTACTACCACCCAGGTTGGTTGGGCAGCCTTCTTTCGTTTCTTTGCTACACCCTTCTGGTTGGGCTGGTTGGGCAACCTTCTTTTTCCTCTTCTTCCATACAACCTGCCAACCGAATTCGTCTGCTGGTGGGTCCGTTTCTTTCATGGATACAACCTCTGTAGCCACTTGGGCTGGCCGGTCAACCTTCGGTTGTAGGTAAAAGTATATATATAGAATAATGTGGTTATCATCAGCAGCCAGAGGCCATTCCTCCCTCCTTGCCTGCAGAGTTCTTGATTTTCTGGAAAGTTCTACGAGATTCTGGTAAGATAAATACCATTGAGAGGACGTTGTTAGGGGACAGTCAGGTTCAGTTTAGAGTTGGTTGTGGGATAGTCCTTTTACTGTGTCGTATCAGCCAGATGGGTATTTCTTTTCACAGTTTTCGTTAAAGTTTGTTTTCTAGAGGCATGATCTAGAACACTATTTTCCATATGTTTATCATTTTTCTTATTATAGTTTCATTATCATAATTAGTTTTGTTATTGTTGACTTTCAGATATTTGATGTTATGTTTGTGATTCCCGTGGAATCGTCTGACATCTTGCTAGAAGACTTTCTGGTCACAATATTTCTGCACTGGGGAGTTGATCGTATTCTTTTATTGCAGGTTTTGTTATTATCTTGCTTTACATTAAGGTCTACTGGAGGTTTTCCCAATGCTGGTTGAACATATGTCCAGCAACAGGAGATGGCGTAAGATACAGTATTGATGAAACTTATCTATCTATATACCTATCTAAATATCGCTCTATCAATCTATCAATCTAACTATCTATCTATATATATATCTATCTTTATCTGAAAGTCAACAATAATAAAATCATTGATATATGAAGTATAACAATGTCCTCTCAATGGCAATTATCTCACCAGAATCTTCTAGAACCTTCCAGAAAACTATGAACTCTGCAGGCATGTGTACGTGTAGGAAGAGAGGAAAGTGATTGGTTCTCAGTGAATGTAGGTTTGCGGCAGGGGTGTGTGATGTCTCCATGGTTGTTTAATTTGTTTATGGATGGGGTTGTAAAGGAGGTAAATGCAAGAGTCCTGGAAAGAGGGGCAAGTATGAAGTCTGTTGGGGATGAGAGAGCTTGGGAAGTGAGTCAATTGTTGTTCGCTGATGATACAGCGCTGGTGGCTGATTCATGTGAGAAACTGCAGAAGCTGGTGACTGAGTTTGGTAAAGTGTGTGGAAGAAGAAAGTTGAGAGTAAATGTGAATAAGAGCAAGGTTATTAGGTACAGTAGGGGTGAGGGTCAAGTCAATTGGGAGGTGAGTTTGAATGGAGAAAAACTGGAGGAAGTGAAGTGTTTTAGATATCTGGGAGTGGATCTGTCAGCGGATGGAACCATGGAAGCGGAAGTGGATCATAGGGTGGGGGAGGGGGCGAAAATTTTGGGAGCCTTGAAAAATGTGTGGAAGTCGAGAACATTATCTCGGAAAGCAAAAATGGGTATGTTTGAGGGAATAGTGGTTCCAACAATGCTGTATGGTTGCGAGGCGTGGGCTATGGATAGAGATGTGCGCAGGAGGATGGATGTGCTGGAAATGAGATGTTTGAGGACAATGTGTGGTGTGAGGTGGTTTGATCGAGTAAGTAACGTAAGGGTAAGAGAGATGTGTGGAAATAAAAAGAGCGTGGTTGAGAGAGCAGAAGAGGGTGTTTTGAAATGGTTTGGGCACATGGAGAGAATGAGTGAGGAGAGATTGACCAAGAGGATATATGTGTCGGAGGTGGAGGGAACGAGGAGAAGAGGGAGACCAAATTGGAGGTGGAAAGATGGAGTGAAAAAGATTTTGTGTGATCGGGGCCTGAACATGCAGGAGGGTGAAAGGAGGGCAAGGAATAGAGTGAATTGGAGTCATGTGGTATACAGGGGTTGACGTGCTGTCAGTGGAGTGAAGCAAGGCATGTGAAGCGTCTGGGGTAAACCATGGAAAGCTGTGTAGGTATGTATATTTGTGTCTGTGGACGTGTGTATGTACATGTGTATGGGGGGGGGGGTTGGGCCATTTCTTTCGTCTGTTTCCTTGCGCTACCTCGCAAACGCGGGAGACAGCGACAAAGTATAAAAAAAAAAAAAAAAAAAAAAAAAAAAAAAAAAAAAAAAAATGTTTATATATACATATTTATGTATATATATGAATGTATATATAACGTACAGAATAATGCGGCCATCATCAGTATCGAAGAAAACTGAAAAGATGAGGTCCCACCGAGATTCGAACTGCCATTGAGAGGACGTAGTTATACGTATCATTAATGATATTGTTGTTGGTTTTCTGATTTAGAAACATAGATAGATAGATAGATCGGTAGATAGATAGGTAAAAAACAGATATTAGAGAGATCGATAGATACGTAAGGCTGTATATGTCAATTTTCACAGAAATCATTGATATCTGCGTTATTCTGCAAGAAATACATGTACATGGATGTGGTGATAATATGGGTTAGGTATAAGACCAGTCGTGTTGAGATTGTAGTGAATGTGACCATTGACTTCAACCTTAATAGTGTAGTGAAGATAAAGTTGTAGTGAAGATAAATCTTGAAGTGACTCATAAGGTTGTTGTGAGTACAAGGATGCATCGTAAATGAGTACTTCCTACCTGAAAGTCAACAATTACAAAATTGATCAAGTATAACAACATCCTCGGACAACCAACTACAAACACCAACCATAGAGTGAACCTGACTGTCATCTAACGACGACCTCTCAAAGGTAATGATCTTACCAGAATCTTCGAGAACCTTCTAGAAAACCTTGAACCCTGCAGGCAGGGAGGGAGGAATGGCCTCTGGTTGATTATATGTAAAACATTTAGATGAAATCACATCTTTTCTTATCAGGTCCCATGGTGTAAGGGTTAGCACTCTGGACTTTGGATCCAGCAATCCGAGTTCGAATCTCGGTGGGACCTCATCTTTTCAGTTTTCTTAGAAACTGATGATGGAACTAAGCCATATAGTTGACCTTCGATGGACATATATTTCTTACGGCCCACCATTTTATTTAAGTATGAAGATCTCACGGCAGAGAGGAAACGTGTGATATTCAAAATCAAAAGCCGCAATTGCCCTCATGGTAATGGTCGACATGTTTGCAGACAGATGACACAGACATGTGAGAAGTTAGACAAATATGGACGTTCCTGGTTGCTGTATAGCCTAGGTTTATTATCACTTGTAATGAAGGAGAAATGTTGCACATTATTCCACACCTTTTTATTTAGGCTAGGTGAGGCTAGGATGACTAGGGTCCATAACGTAACAGAGCTGGGAAATGCATCATATCGGATCTGTATTTGTGCAAAATGGCGCAAGTTTGTGGAAGTGATTTACGCAATGCCGGAGAGAATCCACCTCTACCAGATATAATGTCTCAGACCATACAATATCTGCTGTTGGACGAGCAGGGGACATTAGACCAATATATTCCTGTAGTTTACTGCTCTTCCCAAACACGCAGCAAGACATTCGTAAAAGCGTTAAACTGAACTTTTCCATCGGTTTTCATATCTTTAATTACTTACACCAGTTCCAACAGATGGAAAAAATCATTTGAAAAATCAGAAATTATTTGCCTATAAAAAGCATTTTGATCGATCGTACCAAATATTCAATTATTTCTGTACCCGACAAAATATTCAGTCACTCCTATATCCGACATTTTTCCTGCTGGCTGGTGCCGTTAAAGTCATGTGGTAATTTACCGCAATTAGATTATAGATATATTCATCTATATGGAATGGCTCAGCGTGAAGAAACATATATATTTTCACTAAATCCTCCTCTTCACTACACTCCCATCTTCACTACATAGTTCTAACACAACATCTTGACTACACCATTGTATGACCACATTATCATATCATTGTGTTCTTATCTTCACCACAGCCTCGGCAAAATTGATGTTTTCGTTACACATCAGGGTAGATGGCCATCTTTATGATGACAGAGAACACACATAACATATTAAACCACTTATCTTTAGTCACTTTAATCTAATTTCTGCTGATAAAAACAAATTATAATGACAATCCTTGTCTTCTGTGACGGGTGAAGGAACTGTTGTCAGGCACATGTATTAAAATATTAAGAAATAAACTTAACTGTATTAAAGTATTGACTTCACTATATTAGACTTCTCTATATTAAGCTATGCTAGGATATGATCAGTTCCCAGGTTATATAAGGGCGGGAGCCGGGACGAGAGCATCATTTGAGCTGTGACCTCTGTCGAGTGAACATCTCTGCTCCGCCTTGTAAGCTCCCTCAACCTTTCCTCGAACACCTCAATATAATAATGTTCACCAAGGAGGTAGGACGATCCTCCTTTGTCCAGGAGATGGAATTTGAATATGTCCATGTATTTGACATGGGCTATGGCTGTGTGGACATGGAAGTGGAATACCCAGACGTGGAAGTGATGGATGGAGTGGAATTTGGCTGTGTGGATATGGAGGTGGAATACCTAGACGTTGAAGAGATGGATGGAGTGGAATTGGTGGAATACCCGGACGTGGAAGTCATGGATGGAGTGGAATTTGGCTGTGTGGATATGGAGGTGGAATACCCAGAAGTGGAATTGGAGGAAATGGAATATGGGTGAAGCTGGTATGAACGCCATATGGATTTGGTAAAGGTTGACCTCGTAATGTGTTGACGTAAAATAGGTCAACCACTGTGACCATGTGGCGGGGAGGGCCACATCCACCAACCACGACGCGAGCCCCACCACAGAGAAGTATCCTGGCTGCATCCACGTACGAGAACCACCGCGGGATTGCCGTCATCCAGTACTCCTGCTATGCCTCCTACAAGAAGGCACTTCTTGCCGACGTGACACCACTTTCCGTCAACGGACGCTGTGCAAAAGTGAAACCTCACCTTCCCACTGATGCTGACCAAGTGACCTCGCCCACTCAATTGACACTGCAGCCCACACGCCCTACCAGACCCACCATCCTTGAGGAAATGCAGCCCACCCCACTTGTCAGGCCCATCTTCAGGGAGACATGGCAGGTCTCAAGACCTGTCAGGCCCACCATTCAAGACCGACTTGGTCCCCCAACACACGTCAGGCACACCATTCAAGACCGACTTGGTCCCCCAACACATGTCAGGCCCCGCGTTCTAGACCGACTGGGACCAATAACACATGACATGTCCTACGTTACAGACCGACTGCACTCCGCACCACGTACGGGCGTTAAAAGGCGTGTCGAGATGACACACGCTCCCCGTGCCAAAAGATTCAGTTGGTGAGGAACCTGAGTTCTTTCTTCCTGCTGGTGCTGCAGGAGAACAAGGCCCTAGAGTGGACACTGGAGGCGTGTTTGTGTTTGTGTTTGGGTTATCACTGAGGAACCAACACCAAGACAACTTTAGTTTCGCCCCGCCAAGGATTACGTTAATCTAGCGGAAGTCTGGCTTTCTCCCAGTAGTGGATGACACATAATATCTACGTAGGGACGTTGAAAAACAAAGAAAGAAAAAAAATGGGAACATTATCCCGCCCAAAAAAATACATAAATTTACGGGGATAATTTCCTTCGTCTTCAAAGAAAAAATGAAACTCTTCCGACGCTACCGTGCCTTCCATAAAGCAACCCTCAAAGAAATCACTTTCTACACAATGTGCAAGGTTCCGGTTAGCCAATCTTCATATGGCTGGGGCTATTCTTCCCTCTGATTGATTCATTTTTCAAGATTAAGGAAAGTTATAATAAAAATATTGTATTGAGTTTCTCCGTTGGCGTCAGGGTAAACACCCATCCCCCCCGAAGCTTGGTTACCTTTCCGTGGTGGGGGGGACTTCATGGATTGGGCAGTAGCAACCATCGTTGGTTGCTTCTGTTCAATCCATGAACGAAAAACCAAGCATCTTGAACGTAATTGTCGTATAAATTCACTTGGTGTCAAAACTGACGCGAAAGCGGTTGCCTCAATTTTGTCAGAAATGTTTGTGCGTTTCGGCCTGATGGCGGGAGTCGGTTTGGCGCTGTGGTCATGAGGGAATACGAGGAAGATTGGCAACCGTCCCAGAAGTAGCTACAGTGAGGCCCAGCAGCTGTCCCTAATACTGTAGAAGGCATTCATGTAAGGTGTGCAGTGAGGTGCAGCAGTAACAAGGGAAACGGACAACCAAAACAGCAATCTTGATCATCAGGAGGCTATCCAATGCTGAGAGTAGATAAGGACGATTATTGTATGGCTTCGCTCAGAGGATGAAAATCTTAGCCGTGAAAATCAACAAGTAAAATAACTAGTAGTTACTGGTAGTGAAGTGGAATTACCGTATTTCTGTGGTCTTAATAGTAAAACGAAACTTTTCGTTTTCTCCATCAATCTAGAGGTGTTGTAGACCACCATCTTTAAGGTTGTAAGGTAATGGTAACTACAAGGTTATGACCTCAGCATATTTGTGATGGAAAGTGCAGGAAATGTGGTAATGTATATAATATAGATTATATAGTTGTATAATAAATGTGTCTTAAAATTTAGTCTTCTCTTTGTCCGTTCATTAATTCAAATACAGGTAAGTTTTCTTTCTAACGAGGTGGGATAAGCTACGTCCACTCGTCTTATGAATGTGATGACTTTCCCTTCATTACCACAATGGTGTGCTGAACTGAAGATGTAGAAATGCGTAGACGAAACTAAGATAGGAAATCAATCTACATCAAAAATTGAACGTATGCATCTTTAGATGGACATAAAACAAACGGACGGAGGAGCACACTGGAGGAAATCAATTTCATTATCACCACTTAAAGTAGGCCTTTCAAGTAGTTGTGGCTTTAAAGCAAACTTTTTCTAGCCAAGGTTTAGTTAGCACCTAAACTAATCCCCACGACCTTACCTTAAGAAATATTTTCAGAAGGTACTGTCTGAATATATTTCTAAGGTAAGGTCATTTAGGTTTGGTTTAGATGCTACCCTAACCTAGGCTAGACAAAGTTTCCTTTACTTCAGAGCCCCAACTTCGTAAACGGGCTACTGTTGATATTAAACAGTAATAGAAAGGTGATAAAACTGAGATGAAATGAATAAAAAAAGATAGAATGGGTCAGTTGAAAGTTGAAGTATTTGCTAGATATAATTTTTGGCAGATCCAAATGCATCCTAAAGTCAGTCACTTAAATCACAATGCTGAATATTGTTTTAATTGTTGGAACTAGTTACAGGAAGTAAAAATGTCAAGCTTAAAGGGGTGCCATTACAATAACTTCATATACCTGTATAGGATCTCTTAAACTTCTTTCCCGTAAAGCTGAATGGATTTAAGTCGTTTAATCTGCTCTCTGAATTTGTTTCTCAGTCCAGTAATCATCTTTGGAGATTACCTCAGTAATTTCTCCATTCAATGTCTTCCTCTTCAAATTAGTTGACGACCACAGCAGTACAATATCCAAGCTGGGATGACTATGTTTTGGGAAGGCGAGAGGTCAGGTTATGCAAGAATGTTAGAAATGGCTTCCATCAGTTTCTACCCTATCTACTCTAAAAAGTTTGGGTTATTACAACATAGAGATTTATGAGTAGATAATACAATATAGTTATCTTGGCAAGATATCCAACATGAGATTATAGTCATAATAACAATATAGTCACAAGGCCAATATATAGTCATCGGAATATTATATTTATCATGATAATGTATCACTTATGACAAAATATGCATGATTAAAAAATGACAATATAGCACCTACAAAAAATATCACATTGCTAATATAGCCAAGGTGACGATACATACACGATAGTACCGTAACGAAAATAAGAAGATAGTCAAAATGACAATATGTTCATAATGACGATACTGCCACTATGTATATATATTCTCCATGACACTATAGCTACACTGACTGTAAAGCTATCTTCACAAAAGCGTAAAATTGAAAATACAGCAAACGACAATATAGCCACCATGACAATACAGCCATCTTGACACTAAAGTCACGATATAAATCAATCGCCAGGACATTAGAAACGCGTTGAGAGTAATTTACAGACTTTATAGATATCATGAAAATATAGCCCCCATGTCAATATATTTGCTATGACAATTTAGCCATTATGATAATACAGTCACGTCGACAATGTATTCACTATGACAATAAAACTACCATGATCATATAACTGATATGACAATACAGTCAAAGGAAAAATATAGAAACATTCAACTTATATTCACAAAGGCAATATAACCACCTGACAATATAGATAGTGTAAATAAATAGTCGTTTTCGGATCATAGGAAACATATAGACTCCAGGACAATATAATCTCTGTGAAAAAACAGTGACTCAGACAGGATTTATCATTATAATATAGTCATAACTTTATAGCTGTCATGTAATTGTAGTCACCATGACAAAATTATCACAATGAAATAAAACGGTATCAAAATATAGTTACCATAATCATACACCAATCATGATTACATAATCAGCTGGTTGACATAAACAATATTACAGTGTAAAAACCATGACAATATAAGTGACATGATGAGATGATATTCATTCACTTACACTTACAATACAAAATAAGCCGCCATGAAAATATTATTATCATGATCATATAATGAGAACAATATTGTAGATAATAGGAAAATATGACCCGAACGACAAAATTAACCATAGCAATATAGCCATCAAGTTGATATAGCGACCAAGATAATGTAGCCAGGACGGCATTATATTGAAAATAACAATACAGCCACCATGCCAATGTCTTCACCATGACAATGTAGCTACCATGAAAATATAGTAACCTTGACTATGTGACTACCAAGATAAAATATTCAAATTGAAAAATATCCACAACAAGAGTTCAGCTGCTAAGACACTATATCGCCAAAATGTTATTATTGCCATCATGATAATATAAGGCCAGAAAAGAAATATATATACCCACTACTCGACAATATAGCTATTCTGCCAATATTGCCAACATGAAAAGACAGTCACCTCCTTGTTATATAGCAAAAATGACAAATAGCCATCATGGCAATATAGTGACCTAACAATACAGCCACCATGGCAATATAGTTACCATAACAATGTAATATTAATGACAATATAGCCAACATGACTGTATAGCCACGATGACAATACAACCACCGTGACAATACAGATAACATGACATTACCGTCTCACTTTGCACACCACCTCGACCAAAACACCCTATATCTGCCACTCTATCATCAAACACATTCAACAAACATTCAAAATACTCACTGCATCTCCTCACATCACCACTACTTGTTATCACCTCCCCATTAGCCCCTTCACTGAAGTTCCTATTTGTTTCCTTGTCTTGCGCACTTTTTTTACCTCCTTCAAATACATCTTTTTATTCTCCCTAAAATTTGATGATACTCTCTCAACCCAACTCTCATTTGCCCTCTTTTTCACCTCTTGCACCTTTCTCTTGGCCTCCTGCCTCTTTCTTTTATACATCTCCCACTCATTTGCATTATTTCTCTGCAAAAATCGTCCAAACGCCTCTCTCTTCTCTTTCACTAATAATTTTACTTCTTCATCCCACCACTCACTACTCTTTCTAATCTGCCCTCCTCCCACGCTCCTCATGCTACAAGCATCTTTTGCGCAAGCCATCACTACTTCCCTAAATACATCCCATTCCTCTCCAACTACCCTTACCTCCTTTGTTCTCACCTTTTTCCATTATGTACTCAGTCTCTCCTGGTACTTCCTCACACAAGGCTCCTTCCCAAGCTCACTTGCTCTCACTACTCTCTTCACTCCAACATTCTCTCTTCTTTTCTGAAAACCTCTACAAATCTTCACCTTCGCCTCCACAAGATAATGATCAGACATCCCTCCAGTTGCACCTCTCAGCACATTAAAAACCAAAAGTCTCTCTTTCGCGCGCCTATCAATTAACACGTAATCTAATAACGCTCTCTGGCCATCTCTCCTACTTACATACGTTCATTTATGTATATCTCTCTTTTTAAACCAGGTATTCCCAATCAACAGTCCTTTTTCAGCACATGAATCTACAAGCTCTTCACCATTTCCATTTACAACACTGAACACTCCATGTATACCAATTATTCCCTCAACTGCCACATTACTCCCCTTTGCATTCAAATCACACATCACTATAACCCGGTCTCGTGCATAAAAACCATTAACACACTCATTCAGCTGCTCCCAAAACACTTGCCTCTCATGATCTTTCTTCTCATGCCCAGGTGCATATGCACCAATAATCACCCATCTCTCTCCATGAACTTTCAGTTTTACCCATATCAATCTAGAGTTTACTTTCTTACACTTTATCACATACTCCCACAACTCCCGTTTCAGGAGTAGTGCTACTCCTTCCCTTGCTCTTGTCCTCTCACTAACCCCTGACCCTACTCCCAAGATATTCCCAAACCACTCTTCCCCTTTACCCTTGAGCTTCGTTTCACTTAGAGCCAAAACATCCAGGTTCCTTTCCGCAAACATACTACTTATCTCTCCTTTTTTCTCATCTTGGTTACATCCACACACATTTAGACACCCCAATCTGAGCCTTTGAGGAGGATGAGCACTCCCCGCGTGACTCCTTCTTCTGTTTCCCCTTTTAGAAAGTTAAAATACAAGGAGGGGAGGGTTTCCAGCCCCCCGCTCCCGTCCCCTTTAGTCGCCTTCTACGACACGTGAGGAATGCGTGGGAAGTATTCTTTCTCCCCTATCCCCAGGGATGAATATGATATATATGGCAATATAATCATATGATGTGATCATATATATACATCATATGATATATATGGCAATATAGTCAAAGCAACAATAAACACCATGAAATTTTGTTCACTATGGCAATATAGCCACTGTGACAAAATATTCACTTTTGGACTTTAAAAGACATATACCGTTCAGGACAAAATAGTCTCAATGACAAAAGAGCGACCAAGACAGGATTTATCACTATAATATAGTCACCTTGACAGTATAGCCAATATAACTATATGCGAACCATATAAATGTATCTCCCATAACAATATAGATCCCATGAATATATAGTCAGAAAGACAAAATTATTACAGTAAGAAAAATCGCTATAACATTAGAGTTACTATAACCATACACCCATCATGATGATATGATCACCAAGTTGAGATAAACACCATTACATTATAAAGACATTGACAATATAATTGACAGGAGGATACGATATCTATACAGTTATACTCACACTACCAAATAACCCACCATAAATATATTGCTATCATGATCTTATAATGACAATAAAAATGAAGCTAACAACAAAACATATCCCCTACGACATAATTCAATATAGCAATATTTTCACCAAGTTCATGTAGCAAACATGATACTTTAGATATGATGGCATTATATTTGAAATAAGAAGATAGCTACCATGCCAATATAGTCACCAAAACTGTAACTACCTAGAAAATATAGTCACATTGACAATGTAGCTATCTTGATAATAATATTTTCATGACAAAATATCCACAATAGCAGTTTAGCAACAAAGACAGTACATCACCATGCAAGTATCCTAATATGTTAGTGTAGCTATCATGGCAATATACCAACAGAAAGAGAAATAACCATCACACCAATATAGCTACCATGACAATATACCTACCTTGACAATATAGCCAACATGAAAAGACAGTCACCTTTTAATATAACAAATATGACAAATAGCCACCAGGACAATTTAGTCGCATAACAATATAGCCACCAGGTCAATATAGTTACCATAATGATATAATCTTAACGGTAATATAGCCACCAGGACCATACATTCAAGATGACAACACAACCACCAGGATAATATAGACAACATAACCATACATAGTCTATGAAAATATTGCAATCAATTCAACAATTTGAATGACAATATACACATCATGGCAACAGAGTCACCATGAAAATATAGCAACAAATGCAAAAAATCATGACAAAATGATACCAACCATGAAAATGTAGTCACCTTCCCACTATGGGTTCCATTGCAATATAGCCACCATAATAATACATTCACCATGACAGTACTGAATCCATAACAATATATTCATCATGAAAATATAATGATCTTGGCAAAATAACTTCTATGAAATTATAGTCATAATGACAATATAGCCAAAATGACAATATTGTTACCTTAATGATATAGTTATCATGATAATGTATCGCTTATGACAAAATATGCATGATTAAAAAAGATTACTGTGCCAATATTGCCTGGTGATATTATATACATCATAGCAATGTGACCAAAATGATATGATAGCCATCATGAAGGTGTGTTCATAATGACAATACTGCCACTATGAAAATATATACAACATAACACTATAGCTACACTGACAATTAAGCCATTTTCACAAAAGAGTAATATTCAAAATTCAGCAAACGACAATACAGCCACCATTATAGTTCATCCTCCATGGCTATAATGTTACGATATAAATCAGTCACAATAACATTAGAATCATCTTGATAATAAACTTTCATTGACTATGTAAATAATATGAAAATATAGCCTCCATATCAACATATTTGCCATGACAATTTAGCCATTATGATAATATAGCCACGATGACAATATATTTACCATAACAATAAGCCACTATGATTATATAACTGATATGACAATATAGTCAACGCAGAAATAAAGAGACATTTGAATTATATTCACTACGGCATTATATCCTCCAGGACAATATAGTCTCCATGACAAAATAACGATCAAGACAGGACTTATCATTAGAGTCAACTTGACGGTACAGCCAATAGAACAAAGCAACAACCATGAAAATGTACATACCATAACTATATTGCTACCTTAAAAATGCAGTCAACATGACAAAACAATCACAATAAAATATAATCGCCGTTACAATATAGTTACCATAATGACTGACCAATCATGATCGCCGTTACAATATAGTTACCATAATCACTGACCAATCATGATCGCCGTTACAATATAGTTACCATAATGACTGACCAATCATGATCACCGTTACAATATAGTTACCATAATGACTGACCAATCATGATCGCCGTTACAATATAGTTACCATAATCACTGACCAATCATGACAATATAATCGCCGTTACAATATAGTTACCATAATGACTGACCAATCATGATCGCCGTTACAATATAGTTACCATAATCACTGACCAATCATGATCGCCGTTACAATATAGTTACCATAATCACTGACCAATCATGATCACCGTTACAATATAGTTACCATAATCACTGACCAATCATGATCGCCGTTACAATATAGTTACCATAATCACTGACCAATCATGACAATATAATCGCCGTTACAATATAGTTACCATAATGACTGACCAATCATGATCGGCGTTACAATATAGTTACCATAATCACTGACCAATCATGATCGCCGTTACAATATAGTTACCATAATCACTGACCAATCATGATCGTCGTTACAATATAGTTACCATAATCACTGACCAATCATGATCGCCGTTACAATATAGTTACCATAATGACTGACCAATCATGATCGCCGTTACAATATAGTTACCATAATCACTGACCAATCATGATCGCCGTTACAATATAGTTACCATAATGACTGACCAATCATGATCGTCGTTACAATATAGTTACCATAATCACTGACCAATCATGATCGTCGTTACAATATAGTTACCATAATCACTGACCAATCATGATCGCCGTTACAATATAGTTACCATAATGACTGACCAATCATGATCGCCGTTACAATATAGTTACCATAATCACTGACCAATCATGATCGCCGTTACAATATAGTTACCATAATGACTGACCAATCATGATCGCCGTTACAATATAGTTACCATAATGACTGACCAATCATGATCGCCGTTACAATATAGTTACCATAATGACTGACCAATCATGATCGCCGTTACAATATAGTTACCATAATGGCTGACCAATCATGATCGCCGTTACAATATAGTTACCATAATCACTGACCAATCATGATCGTCGTTACAATATAGTTACCATAATCACTGACCAATCATGATCGCCGTTACAATATAGTTACCATAATGACTGACCAATCATGATCGGCGTTACAATATAGTTACCATAATCACTGACCAATCATGATCGCCGTTACAATATAGTTACCATAATGACTGACCAATCATGATCGTCGTTACAATATAGTTACCATAATCACTGACCAATCATGATCGTCGTTACAATATAGTTACCATAATCACTGACCAATCATGATCACCGTTACAATATAGTTACCATAATCACTGACCAATCATGATCGCCGTTACAATATAGTTACCATAATGACTGACCAATCATGACAATATAATCAGCAGGATGACAGAGTGTCTTAACAACTAAACTGTTGTTGTGGATATGTTCCATGGGATTGTATTACCGTAGTAGCTACATTGTCAAGGTTACTATATTTTCATGGTAGCTACATTGTAATAGTGACGATATTGGCATGGTGGCTGTATTGTTATTTTCAATATAATGCCATCCTAACTACATTATCTTGTTCGCTATATTTACTTGCTGGCTATATTGCTATGGTTAATTTTGTCGTTGGGGATATATTTTGTTATTAACTATCATTTTGTTTTAATCATATGATCATGATAACATTTTCATGGCAGCATATTTGGTCATGTGAGTGCAAGTGTATGGATGTCATATTATCATGTCATTATAGTGTTATGGTTTTTATACTGTAATGGTGTTTATGTCAGCCTCCTGATGATATTATCATGATTGATATATAATTATGGTAACTAAATTATAATGGCGATTATATTTCATTGTGACAATTTTGTCATGTTGCCTACATTTTCATGGTAGGTATATTGTTATGGCAGGTATATTCTTATTGTTGTTTCATTGTTTTATCAGCTATACTGTCAAGGTGACTATATCTTGATGAGAAATCTTGTCTTGGTCGCTATTTTGTCATGGACACTATATTGTCCTGGAGCCTATATGTTTGCTATGATCCGAGACTATTTTGTCACAGCATCAATATTGTCAGGTGCTTATATTGCCATAATGAATATAATTTGAAGATTTCCTTATTGTTGCGTTGACTGTATTGTTATATCACTTATATGATCATGGCTATATTGTTATAGTGAATATATTGCCGTCGTGGCAGACATCATCTGAGAATATATCTCTCCTTTATCTCTATCAACTTAACTATCATCTATTATGCTGGTGAACGATCGCATTACACAAGTGATGTGCTGGTGAATGATCGCGTCATAGAAGTGGTGTGCTGGTGAATGATCACGTCACACAAGTGATATGCTGGTGAATGATCATGTCATACAAGTGATGTGCTGGTGAACGATCGCGTCACACAAGTGATGTTCTGGTGAATGATCGCGTCACACAAGTGATATACTGGTGAATGATAGCGTCATACAAGTGATGTGCTTGTGAACGATCGCGTCACACAAGTGATGTTCTGGTGAATGATCGCGTCACACAAGTGATATGCTGGTGAACGATTGCGTCACACACGTGATGTACGGGTTAACGATCACGTCACGCAAGTGGTGTGCTGTGGTGAACGAAAGCGTCAAACAAGTGATGTACTGGTGAACGACCGCGTCACACAAGTAGTGAGCTGGTGAACGATCGCGTCACACAAGTAGTGTGCTGGTGAACGATCGCGTCAGACAAGTGATGTACTGGTGAAAGATTGCGTCACACAAGTGATGTGCTGGGAACCGATCGCGTCACACAAGTGGTGTCCTGGTGAACGATCACATCTCACAAGTGATGTGCTGGTGAACGATTGCGTCACACAAGCGGTGTGCTGGTGAACGATCGCGTCACACAAGTGGTGTGCTGGAAAACCAATCGTGTTACGCGTTTGATGCATTGGTAAACGATTGCGTCACACAAATGATGTGCTGGTGAACGATCCCGTCACACAAGTCGTGTGCTGGTGAACGATCGCGTCACACAAGTGATTTGCTGGTGTACGATCGCGTTACACAAGTGATGCGCTGGTGAACAATCGTGTCACACAAGTTGTGTGCTGGTGAACGACCGCGTCACACAAATGATGCGCTGGTGAACGATCATGTCACACAAGTGATACACTGGTGAACGATCATGTCACACAAGTGATGCGCTGGTGAACGACCATGTCAGACAAGTGGTGTGCTGGTGAAGAATCACGTCACACAAGTATGTGCTGGTGAATGATTGCGTCACACAAGTGATATGCTGGTAAGCAATCGCGTCACACAAGTGGTGTGCTAGTGAACGATCGCGTCACACAAGTGGTGTGCTAGTGAACGATCGCGTCACACAAGTGGTGTGTTGGTGAACGATCGAGTCACACAAGTGGTGTGCTGGTGAATGATTGCGTCACACAAGTGGTGTGCTGGTGAATGATTGCGTCACACAAGTGGTGTGCTGGTGAATGATTGCGTCACACAAGTGGTGTGCTGGTGAATGATTGCGTCACACAAGTGGTGTGCTGGTGAATGATTGCGCCACACAAGTGGTGTGCTGGTGAATGATTGCGTCACACAAGTGGTGTGCTGGTGAACGATCGCGTCACACAAGTGGTGTGCTGGTGAACGATCGCGTCACACAAGTGATGTGCTGGTGAATGATCGCGTCACACAAGTGGTGTGCTGGTGAATGATTGCGTCACGCAAGTGGTGTGCTGGTGAACGATCGCGTCACACAAGTGATGCGCTGGTGAGCGACTATGTTAGACAAGTGGTGTGCTGGTGAAGAATCACGTCACACAAGTATGTGCTGGTGAACGATCGCGTCACACAAGTGATATGCTGGTAAGCAATCGCATCACACAAGTGGTGTGCGAGTGAACGATCGCGTCACACAAGTGGTGTGCTAGTGAACGATCGCGTCACACAAGTGGTGTGTTGGTGAACGATCGCGTCACACAAGTGATGTGCTGGTGAATGATCGCGCCACACAAGTGATGTGTTGGTGAACGATTGCGTCACACAAGTGGTGTGTTGGTGAACGATCGCGCCACACAAGTGATGTGCCGGTGAATGATCGCGTCACACAAGTGGTGTGTTAGTGAACGATCGCGTCACACAAGTGGTGTGTTGGTGAACAATTGTGTCACACAAGTAATGCGCTGGTGAATGATTGCGTCACACAAGTGATGTGCCGGTGAATGATCGCGTCACACAAGTGGTGTGTTAGTGAACGATCGCGCCACACCAGTGATGTGCTGGTGAACAATTGTGTCACACAAGTAATGCGCTGGTGAATGATTGCGTCACACAAGTGATGCGCTGCTGAATGATCGCGTCACACAAGGGGAGATAAAAGAAAGAAAGTTAAGCCAGTTGATATAAAACAAATGACTCAGTAACTTGTTTACCAAATGGCTGATGATGCGATTATTACACGAAAGTGCACTTGGGAACTTATCGTGTTCCATTTTCCCCGTGAAAATAAATGATTTATAAGATCGGTTATGTATAGAGTAAGGGAAGGTGGGTAATGGAAATAATAGTGATACCCTTCATAGCGTGCTTATGCCACGTGCGATTTAGTCTCAGATTTCTTCTTAATATAATCAAGGAAACCCAGTCATGATTAAATCATTGTTTCCATCATAGACTACTATACAACAGTAGAATGTGTCTTACGTATGAGACTTTTATAGAACTAAATGTTTGAAGGGAAACATACAAGGGGATTGGCGCATAATGATTTATGAATCATCCCGAGTTCGCTTCTAGTATCCCCGACCCTTCCTATCCTCATCACTGCTGGTGGTTCCTTCGTCCCCGCCTCCTTCTCCTCCTCCTCCTCCTCCGCCGCCGCCTCTTCTTCTTAGTGGCAGTCTCTCCGGGTTGTTCGGGTCTTCCTTGGTCGGTACTAGTCTGGATCTGATACACGCTGCCGTCCTCCGATCTAACGTACAAGGTGTTGGTATCGAAGTCGATGACTCCGTTATACTGGATCAGGAAGGACTTGCCGATGGTGATGTCAACACTGTCGTCTCCCGTGTAGACTTGCTCGAGGAGGGAGTGGCGGCCCTCCATGTGAATCTTAAGGGCGCTTATACCGTTGGCCCCACGTCTCCCGTGGGGCGCCAGGGAGCGAGCAAGTTTCTCGGAGATGTAGGAATCGTCGGCGCCAGTATCCACGTAGACCACAAGAGGAGGGTCCGTCAGGTCTGGGGTCAGGTGGCCGTGCAGTGTGAGCACGTTGGCCAGCTTCTGGTCTGGGTCGGTTTCGGGTGGCTGCTGGTCCATCACGCTCTCGTCCTTGAAGAAGAACTCTGAGTGCGTCTTCTCGAACACCTGGACGGCCCTGAGTCGGCTCAACGTGACTCTGTCCACGATGAAGTCGTACTCGATTATGGGCGGCAAGTACCAGAGTTCGCAGTGGAACCGCAGGCCGTTCTCCAGCACGATGGGGACGCTGGGGATGACGCCGACGTTGCACGGGACGACACCGTTCCAGGTGAGGATCTCGTACTCTTCATAGCGGACCACATCACCAAGCAGGCCCAGTTCCATGGCCATGTCGTGGAAAACGTAGGCATGGTTGGACCCTGAGTCGACCAACAACTGGCACTGCTTGCCGTTGACTGTGACAGTGATGTAGCCCCTTTCGTCACACATGACGGAGGGGAGGCCGGAGAGGTCAGGCATGGTGCTTGCCACGGGAGGGTAGGCCAGGTAGAGGCTCACGACCCCATCCCTGGTCACGTGTGGCCGTGCCATTGTGTGCCGTCTGTCGCTTCTGTAAGGGTGAGCGCCCTTTGTGTAGTAGCTCTTAATGTGGACCCTGTTCAGCTAGCGGGTGAGGCAGCGAAACAATCCAAGAAAAACTTTTGGAGAGTCGGTGAGGCAGTGAAGCAATCCAAGAAAATATTTCTTGAGATATAACTGTACAGTAGATGATGGACCACTGAGGTAAACTTTATGGACTTGTTTATATTAAATATAGTGAAGTTATCTGAAGATCTTGACTATAGCTTTCCCTGAACGTATTGGAGATACGTGATGATATGTACCATGTAGGGAAGATAATGGTGTAAAGATCATGACGTGTCCAGTTGAGGGAATGGTAAATATATGCATAGGACCTGTAGGGGTATATTGAAGACAAGGCGCGTAGTGAAGATGACAGTGCTTCTGGTGGTGTCTCCTTCCGTAGTGAACATGACAGTGACAGATAATGGTGTCTCCCTCTGTAGTGAACATGATGGTGAGAGATAGTGGTATCTCTCTGTAGTGAACATGATGGTGAGAGATAGTGGTATCTCTCTGTAGTGAACATGACGGTGAGAGATAGTGATTTCTAACTCTGTATTGAACATGACGGCAATAGTGGTGTGTCTCTGTTTTGAGCATGACTGTGAGACATATTTCTCTTTCCCTCTGTAGTGAACATGATGGTGAGAGATAGTTGTGTCTCCCTCTGTAGTGAACATGACGGTGAGAGATAGTTTTCTCCTTCTGTAGTGAACATGACGGTGAGAGATAGCGGTTTCTCCCTCTGTAGTGAACATGACGGTGAGAGATAGTTGTTTCTCCCTCTGTAATGAACATGAGAGTAGTGGTGTCTCCCTCTGTAGAGAACATGATGGTGAGAGACTATGCTCTCTTCCTATGTAGTGAACATGACGGTGAGATAGTGATGTCTCCCTCTGTAGAGAACATGATGGTTAGAGACTATACTCTCTTCCTATGTAGTGAACATGACGGTGAGATAGTGGTGTCTCCCTCTGTAGAGAACATGATGGTGAGAGACTATACTCTCTTCCTATGTAGTGAACATGACGGTGAGATAGTGGTGTCTCCCTCTGTAGAGAACATGATGGTGAGAGACTATACTCTCTTCCTATGTAGTGAACATGACGGTGAGATAGTGATGTCTCCTTCTGTAGTAAACATGAAGATGAGAGATAGTGGTATCTCTCTGTAGTGAACATGACGATGAGAGATAGCTGTTTCTCCCTCTGTAGTGAAGATGAAGGTGAGAGATAGTGATATCTCTCTGTAGTGAACATGACATTGAGAGAGAGTGGTTTCTCCCTCTAGTGAACATGACGGTGAGAGATATTGGTGTCTCCCTCTGTAGTGAAGATGATGGTGAGAGACTATGTTCTCTTCTTCTGTAGTGAACATGACGGTGAGAGATAGTGGTGTGTCCCTCTGTAGTGAACATGAAGATGAGAGATAGTGGTGTCTCTCTGTGGAGAACATGACGTTGAGAGATAGTGGATTCTCCCTCTGCTGAACATGGCGGTGAAAGATAGTGGTTTCTTCCTCTGTAATGAACATGGCGGTAAGAGGTAGTGGTTTCTCCCTCCAGCGAACATGACGGTGAGAGATAGTGGTTTCTCCCTCCAGCGAACATGACGGTGAGAGATAGTAGTGTCTCCCTCTGTAGTGAACATGACGGTGAAAGATAGTGGTGTCTCCCTCTGTAGTGAACATGAAGATGAGAGATAGTGGTGTCTCTCTGTGGAGAACATGACGTTGAGAGATAGTGGTTTCTCCCTCCAGCGAACTTGACGGTGAGAGATAGTAGTGTCTCCCTCTGTAGTGAACATGACGGTGAAAGATAGTGGTGTCTCCCTCTGTAGTGAACATGAAGATGAGAGATAGTGGTGTCTCTCTGTGGAGAACATGACGTTGAGAGATAGCGGTTTCTCCCTCCAGCGAACATGACGGTGAGAGATAGTGGTGTCTCCCTCTGTAGTGAACATGAAGATGAGAGATAGTGGTGTCTCTCTGTGGAGAACATGACGTTGAGAGATAATGGTTTCTCTCTCTAGTGAACATGGCGGTGAGATACCGTAGTGTCTCCCTCTCTAGTGAACATGACGGTGATATAAACCGTACAGCTTCTTGTCATGTAATCACACGAGTAATAGCTTAATAATCCTTACATATTAGTGATATATTTCCTTGAAGCCTTTTCTGTAGAGCTTCAGTCAGTGAAGTTGTAAAAACCATCAGTTTATATGTGGGAAGAGAAAGACCGTATCTGTCTGACGGAAGTTTATATATGTCAATATGAAGGGAAGGTGGATCAGGTGTTTGCTTTGAAGAATGTATGTGAGAAATACTTAGAAAAGCAAATGGATTTGTATGTAGCATTTATGGATCTGGAGAGGGCATATGATAGAGTTGATAGAGATGCTCTGTGGAAGGTATTAAGAATATATGGTGTGGGAGGCAAGTTGTTAGAAGCAGTGAAAAGTTTTTATCGAGGATGTAAGGCATGTGTACGTGTAGGAAGAGAGGAAAGTGATTGGTTCTCAGTGAATGTAGGTTTGCGGCAGGGGTGTGTGATGTCTCCATGGTTGTTTAATTTGTTTATGGATGGGGTTGTTAGGGAGGTGAATGCAAGAGTTTTGGAAAGAGGGGCAAGTATGAAGTCTGTTGGGGATGAGAGAGCTTGGGAAGTGAGTCAGTTGCTGTTCGCTGATGATACAGCGCTGGTGGCTGATTCATGTGAGAAACTGCAGAAGCTGGTGACTGAGTTTGGTAAAGTGTGTGAAAGAAGAAAGTTAAGAGTAAATGTGAATAAGAGCAAGGTTATTAGGTACAGTAGGTTTGAGGGTCGTCAATTGGGAGGTGAGTTTGAATGGAGAAAAACTGGAGGAAGTGAAGTGTTTTAGATATCTGGGAGTGGATCTGGCAGCGGATGGAACCATGGAAGCGGAAGTGGATCATAGGGTGGGGGAGGGGGCGAAAATTCTGGGAGCCTTGAAGAATATGTGGAAGTCGAGAACATTATCTCGGAAAGCAAAAATGGGTATGTTTGAAGGAATAGTGGTTCCAACAATGTTGTATGGTTGCGAGGCGTGGGCTATGGATAGAGTTGTGCGCAGGAGGATGGATGTGCTGGAAATGAGATGTTTGAGGACAATGTGTGGTGTGAGGTGGTTTGATCGAGTGAGTAACGTAAGGGTAAGAGAGATGTGTGGAAATAAAAAGAGCGTGGTTGAGAGAGCAGAAGAGGGTGTTTTGAAGTGGTTTGGGCACATGGAGAGAATGAGTGAGGAAAGATTGACCAACAGGATATATGTGTCGGAGGTGGAGGGAACGAGGAGAAGAGGGAGACCAAATTGGAGGTTGAAAGATGGAGTGAAAAAGATTTTGTGTGATCGGGGCCTGAACATGCAGGAGGGTGAAAGGAGGGCAAGGAATAGAGTGAATTGGAGCGATGTGGTATACCGGGGTTGACGTGCTGTCAGTGGATTGAATCAAGGCATGTGAAGCGTCTGGGGTAAACCATGGAAAGCTGTGTAGGTATGTATATTTGCGTGTGTGGACGTATGTATATACGTGTGTATGGGGGTGGGTTGGGCCATTTCTTTCGTCTGTTTCCTTGCGCTACCTCGCAAAAAAATGAAGGAAGGACAAGAGAAAGTCCCTTTGTATAGAATCGTCCACTTTAGACTCACAGACGGACGCCTCTGAAACCAGTCTGGTGAAGCAGACGACGAAGAATTTCATCAACAAAAGATTTTTTTGCAGGAATTGGAAAGATAGATCGTTTACCTGATCCCAAAGAAGAGGTGACATACGGTGGTAATTGTTAAACTAGAAAGTTGAGCGCCAGGAGCCGCATCAAACTAGAAAATATAGTTTTAAGTCGTGAGAGAAATAGATATAGATTTCAAAGGTGATATTTCTAAAGAGTTTAGAACAAGATTACATTTATCATATCACATATCAGTTCACCAGCTAGATATACCATTATAACATATTATGAAACTAATATTTGTCCTCATTCATGTACAAGGACCATCTTCTACACATGACCAATATTTCACAACCGTCACAAAATGATTCACTGATAAAGCCAGTGCCTGTAATGTCCTTCCTTTTCCACAGCTCATTAGACATTTTCCGTGACCCAACCTATATGTTATTTGTCCCCTCATTTGTGACCTTGTAGTTGTTGTACGGTGGAGTAATGCTTGACTTGCTATACTGAGGGACAGACACACTGACACAAGCCATGTTGTAGTTGTTGTACGGTGGAGTAATGCTTGACTTGCTATACTGAAGGACAGAGACACTGACACAAGCCATGTTGTAGTTGTTGTACGGTGGAGTAATGCTTGACTTGCTATACTGAGGGACAGACACACTGACACAAGCCATGTTGTAGTTGTTGTACGGTGGAGTAATGCTTGACTTGCTATACTGAAGGACAGAGACACTGACGCAAGCCAATATTGGATAAATAGATAAACATGAAGAGATTATTTACCTATTATCTATCTATTCATAGACATGATTACAAATTAAGACAACTGGTTTCCACTAAAAGAATTATAAAACGTGCAAAATTCACATGAAAATCTACATGGTCGATATATGTTCTATCAACAGCCTGAGTAGATAAATCTCTAACTCCTCATTAACATTCTTATCAATTCTACCCATAAAAAATATCTTCATGACAAATAAACCCAAATAGCCGTGTGTCATAAGACCAGAGCCCCTGCCAAGCTGGGACTTGGCCAAACATAAACAACCACTTTCTTATAGACGATTAGTCAAGGTTCTGGGTCGAGCACCAGGATCTATTGACTTCCGTCCGACATAATATATTTTCTCTGATCCTTCATCATCATCACCACACTCCCGGCACCCATCAATAAACCCTTCCCAAATTCCTCACTTCCTTATAAACTCGTCCCTGTAGTCAACAATTAAGAAACCTAAACCGACCAAAAAGCATTACGTTGTTCAACAATGTAAACCCCAGCTAGGGTGAGTCTTAGACACTCTTACGGTATATTGTGATGGACGAAGGATTTACTTCCCAAGTAATGAATTACAGTTCCTTAATCAAGGAAGTTATCAATGATCACCATAGAATACAGATGGCAAAAGTGCATTTTCCTTGTGGATTTCTATTGAAAATACATGGGATATTATATTCATGCAGATTATCTTATGCGATAATGAATAAAATCCCATAACTTTTCTAGAGCGCAGGGTAGAGAAATGTATGTAACGTGAAACCGGTAGAATTAACATATCTAACATAAAGATTTCTATTTTGCAGATAACATAAATGTTTTATATGTAGAAATCAGTAACATCTTCAACAACCTAAGCATAATACCATTAAATTTCATATTACAATCTTTTTATCCGGGTTTTACATATTAAGATGATACTGCATACAGAATAGTAATGTAGTTATTATCTGCACATGTTATGAGCTTCTATTCTTCAAAACTCTAGTAAGATCCAGCGAGTATACTTTGAAAAATAGACTTTCTAATTTTGTCGTGATAAGAATTAAAGATAAATCATTAACGTTTTCCTTAAAAACATTCTTTATGAATTAGATTAAATCATTTTCTGAAGAAAAACGTATAATAGTATCAGCAAGACATAAACGATCAAAGTTGATAAACTGAAATTTATTAAATGACAAATACAGAATATTAGTGAATGTCACCAATCTTAGCGATATCAATAAAACAAATACGATACCCAAGTTTTCAAATCATCAAAAGTAATAGAAGAAGAAGCCATTCAGAGGTAACTTGTTACTTCCGGCGTTAACACTTATCGGCGGAATCCGGTAACACCTCTTGAATAGCATGTGGAAGACAGAGGAGAGTGGCTAGGCTCAGAAGCATGTTCTCCACTTCAACTGACTAATGATATGTTAAGACAACACAAACCACATACATCCATTGTGAGGATGGAATCAGGGATGAAACATCTATAACTAGAAAGGTTAAAGATACAAAGATGGTGAAATACCTTTACCCGGGATCAGTAGCACCTGTGGCAATGGACACACCTTTGTAATGCTTGATCACTTACAACTGATCAACTTTAATACGAAAGTCTTAGGTATTGTCCCTCAGGAAAACGTTTTACAAATATTTATAAAACACATATATATGTTAGATATACACTATCTCTAGAATATATCTTTACCTGGGACGTGTAACACTTGTGTGGATAGACACAACTTTGTAATGCATGATCCATTACACGAAATGAACTTCACTAACGAAAAGTTATACAACGCGTCGTTGGACAACATTAATCAAATACCTATACAGAATTTTTATGTTAGATAAAAGACATTCTTGATAGTAAACATAAGAAATGATGACGAAAGATAAGGGATGTAGAGGTAAATATTTTGTTAAAAGATGAAATACTCCTGCCTTAAACTAGCTCCTTGTACTTTTTTTTCAAAGACACCCAGAGGAAAATATATTCTGTGGTTCATTTATATATATGTTTATGTTTTCACAATTTTTTTATGATCTAATCTTTTTTTGATTCTGGCTTATAGACCTTGGTTCTGAACAACCATTATAATGAAAAATAATACATATTTATCATGGACAAATCATTCATCACAATAACCATTATGTTTGTACCAGATTCTTTAAGTCCTCAGTCACGTTTGTTAATATATAAGAGATTTTTCCGCCACTGACAAATGGCTCCGTGGTGTAGTGGTTAGCACATCTGCCTCATAAACAGTTGGTCCGGGTTCGATTCCCGGCGGGGCCTTTGTTTTCAGTATTTTTTTGTGATAGTAAATACTCGCAGATAGGCTCTCTGTCTGTCTGTCTCTCTCTCTCTCTCTCTCTCTCTCTCTCTCTCTCTCTCTCTCTCTCTCTCTCTCTCTCTCTCTCAGCCGACCGCCAAGTTGATATGTGCTGGGTGGGTGGGCGGGTGGGTGGGGTGCAGAGTGGCTCGCCGTCATATGGCAAGAACTTCATTGCTCTCACTCAGTCACGCAATCTACATTCATAGTGGCTGGCTGAGAGAGAGAGAGAGAGAGAGAGAGAGAGAGAGAGAGAGAGAGAGAGAGAGAGAGAGAGAGAGAGAGAGAGAGAGAGAGAGAGAGAGAGAGAGAGAGAGCTCTGTCTTATGAGTTCATCTAACGAGATTTTGCCAAAGGCAGGGCAAGCGCGTAACGCTCTCCGCAGAAAAGTATATTGTCACGAAGAAAAAGATCAAGGTGTTGGGAGTAAGGTGTTGTGATGTGTTATGTCTGGGAAGGAGAGGTTGTATGTTTGTGGAGTGAGAGCCAGCAGACAACGTCTGGGTGAGACAGGAAGGTAAGAAAGCTGCCTGAGTCAGAGGAGTGGTAATTAACAGCCACTAAAATGCCACGTGGTGCATGGAAACTGTAGTGACGTAAGTGACATGGGGGCCTGCATGGGTCTGCTGGTGGTGGCGGGGTTGTCGTCAGAGACCAAATATAAATGTTGATGTTACATGACATTAAGATGAGGCTGTTGTGTGGTGTGGCGGGAAAGGTAGTATAATATTAGAAGCTGGTAATGTGGTATCGTACTCAGGTATGAAGCTCTGAAAGATCTGTGTGGCTGAACACGACGGCGCGACCTTCAGGTGTTATGATGGCCTGACCTTTCACCTGACCATTAAGGTTATACGTGCATGTATGTACGTAACCGTAAGTATGTTTTCCTTTGTCATTATGTGTTTGCAGTAAACATTTGACCGGCTGGTGATCTCAATGGCGTCTGTGCTAAGGCCTGGCGTAAACATTTGGACCTACAAGCATAAAAGAAAGTTCTGGAGGCAAGTGTAGGGAACGAAATTCTTGTGAATATTTCATATGTGTTTCCATCATGCAGACCACAGTGTTGCTGGGTCAGGCTGGAGGTTTGGAGTGGCAAAGGAGAGACTGGACTTGATGACTTGTGTACGGGAATGAGAGACTGACGTGGTACCATGATTGAGATATTAGTATGTAATTACTTATCTTTCTCCTCCCTTGAAGAAATGTTTCTCCTTTGTAAGGCGCCAGTGTTTAGAATTTAGATTTTTGACTTGCCAGCCAGTTTGCATCTATATAGACTTCATATTTAAGTTCAAGATGGTGATCAGTACACCTGCACCCTGAGCCACCGACTCTCGCTCCACTTACAAGAAGGTGGAATCAAACATCATCATGAACAAAAGCATGGAACGAGACTAACGAGGGAGATTATAATGAATAACATCAAAATCATTACTAGTTGTAGTGATCGCAGGAGACTACAGAGATTAGAAGCCATTCACATAAGAGAGGAAGCCCCTGTCATCAACATCCAGACAAACATGACCACAGCCTTATAGCTCTATGATGGCCCGCCAATAGGACGTAGAGCTGATAATGCCTTGTCAAATTCCCGATTGCTCAGATGTGATTAATTACTGTGTTGTTACAAACATTCCATTATACAAAGGAATGTAAAGGTATCCATACAGCAGTGGACCACTGGGTCACTTCGAGGCTGATGGTGATAGTGGAAGATATCAGGAACTCACACATTAGTGTAGTGGAAGATATCAGGAACTCACACATTAGTGTAGTGGAAGATATCAGGAACTCACACATTAGTGTAGTGGAAGATATCAGGAACTCACACATTAGTGTAGTGGAAGATATCAGGACCTCACACATTAGTGTAGTGGAAGATATCAGGAACTCTCACATTAGTGTGGTGGAAGATATCAGGAACTCACACATTAGTGTAGTGGAAGATATCAGGAACTCACACATTAGTGTAGTGGAAGATATCAGGAACTCACACATTAGTGTAGTGGAAGATATCAGGAACTCACACATTAGTGTAGTGGAAGATATCAGGAACTCACACATTAGTGTAGTGGAAGATATCAGGAACTCACACATTAGTGTAGTGGAAGATATCAGGAACTCACACATTAGTGTAGTGGAAGACATACTGATAAGCTAAAGATAAACCTGTATATTGTCAGTGTGACTAATGATGAGACGCAAATAATGTTAGTCTTGAACTTGAAAGAAAATATTAATCAAGTTTATTGTGAAACGAATCTATAATGCTGCTTCCAACCACTCTCACTGGTACATTATTCCATGTTAACAATCATATTGAAGATAAAGAACTTCACCTCATCTGAGGTCAAACGTTTGCCCACCAGTTGTGTTCATTACTACCAGCGTGACGTCAGACGTGACGTCATTGATAGATATCTATACCTCATAGTGATTTTTGTTGGTTATACAGACAGTTAGTTTCACTCTATTTCCAATGAACGTAACTTTAAAGTAAAGTAAATACGGTAAAAAAGTATCTTCCCGGATGTGTCCAATGAATTTAGAAATGATCAATACGACTCTTGTTGTCTAGGTAGGGTTGGTGAGTGTGAATGTGGACATGTTTCCTCATAATTATGGCAACTCATCTTTATTCTTAATTCCGTCGAAATATGAATTCAATATACAATTCAATATTACAATTTGTCCCAGCATTGGCACGGGGTCATATCATATGATCATGATGAAATTGGTTCATAGTTAGACCTGCCAAGTCTCCTCAAATATGGAATGTTTCTAATTGTTGGATTCACCAGGTCTCCATATGAGTGGTGTGTACCATGACAGGTCGCTAGGTCTATGCTTGGTACGGGCCCTCACCTCAACCCGGCTCTTTATCTGATCTTGACTAACAGGTAGTTTGTTGTTAGGGAGGCTGGCTGCCTGGCTGGCACAGGGCTTTACAATATGACGGATCTCTTTGTACCAGGTAAACATACATGTGTATTATTGGAGTGATCAGAATATCTTCTTTATGACCAAACAATTTAATGGTAGTATTTCGTATAGAGTCAATGTAATGTTGGTATATTTGAAAACATATGAACAGTCATAAAGCCTGAATCCATAGTATATGTCAAACATTAAAGTTATATACATGTTGACTTTTATCATTACCAGTACAACATTGGTGAACTAATGGTCTTCAACCGGCGGTATGCACAACCTCAACAATCAGGAGTTGTTCATTATTTCTGTTATAAAGACTCAGGTACGTCATCCAAGGTAATGATTAGTATCTTCTTTACAAGGATCACTTAATCTTGGAATAAAATGATGATAAATTAAGAACCATATGTATATATATAAACATGGAGATATATGTATCTACTTGAGTCAGACGAATGTGTTATATACTTAAGAATGTGACTGACAACTTAAAGAATAAGGTACAAACATTATAGTTGATGTGATAAAGGATTTATAACAAATATGTAGTGTGTTGCATCAAAATGGTTCTTAAGAACGAAGGCCTTTTAGCCAGCAAAGATGATAAGAAATTGAAAAAAGGTGTTAAAAGCATCATAATTATAAGCCCCAGAATATATTATCCTCTGGATATCTAAAATAAAATCCATCACAAAATAACTAGGTTAGGACAGGATTCTTTCAGCATTTAAGAAAATATGTACTTTGACTCTCCTTATCTCCTATCATCATTTCTTATGTTTACTTCCAACAAATGTCTCGTATATCATATAAAAATTCGTTATAGGTATTAGGTGAATATTGTCCAGCGACGCGTTGTATAACTCTCTGTTGTCAAAGTTCACCGGTGGAGTAGATCATATATTACAAAGTTGTGTCTCTCCACACAGATGTTACACGTCCCAGGTTAAGATATTTCCTTGATATGGCGTTTATCTAACATTGATATGTCTTCTATAAAGATTTGTAAACACGTTCTCCTGTGGGTCGATACCTAACGCTTTCGTATTAATCATTTGTAAGTGACCAAGTATAACAAAGTTGTGTCACTTCCCACACTCTGTTTCATTAATCATTCTAACTATATTTGTTTCACCATTGATGTCATCCTTACAATAAATATTCATGTTTGTAATTTTCTTTATCATATCATTAGTCAGCTGAAGTGCACAATACGCTTGTCAACCTGGCCAGTCTACTGTTTTGGTGATATTATTCACAAGGTGTAACAGGACTCCATCCGTCAGCTGTGTCACCACCAGTGACAAGTCATCCTTAGCAAGGCTGTGTCATCCTCAAAGGACGGAGAGAAATAGTACAGTCTCGTCGGAGAACCTTCTTGCTCAAAGATGTCCATCATCCCCTGCTCCTGTGTGGAGTGCAGCAGCCACGAAGGTGTAGGAGCGCCATCAAAGGTGTGCTGGTGATGTGTGGTAATAATAATAATACTGTTCACACCATCAACAACAACTATTTCTCAGGTTTGTCTGTCCTACTTGTCGTCGCTGCACGTAAATCTGTCATTGCATATGTCTTCCTTGAACGTACACCTTCCTATATTTCACTGTCCCAACTATTTGGACAATAATACATTGAAAGGATTGTTAGCTGACTTTAAAGTGGAACATATAAAGGATTAGTGACCTAATGACCTTTCATAGGTCGCTGTTCGTTTGACTCCACCATTCGTCGTACGAACAGGGTGAGAGCGTGTACGGTCTCAGAATCATCTTGAACCCCTGGGAAAACTGTTCAAGATGATTCGATTGATGGTTATAACATGACCTTTACCGCAGGTATGACCCTTGCAATCAATAGGGGTGAAAACCTTACTTATATGGGCCAAATATTTAGTGAGCGTGTGTATGACCTTACAAATATCTTCAACACGTGAAGGTGTTCAAGTATTTTTGGTTGAGGATCATGACTAACTTGTGACTTTATTAACCCTTGCAGTCGATGAGCCACAAGCCCAAATAACCAACCAACCTGGCGATTATTTTAGATGTCTTGCTTGAGTGACAATGTAGCACCTGGGTTGAGCCCAAGAACTTGTTACCCTCCTCCTTTCAGTCTGTTTTTCTATCTCTTCCTCACAACACTCCCGAGAACCCTCCAGCAAACTCCACCACACTCCCCTTCCTGCCAAACCCTTCCCTCTACGTCGTCAGTAATCAAGACAGACATTCATAGCTTCATATGCAGCTACCTGCTGGACCTGGACGATCATTTTATGTTAACTTATGGTTCACATTCTGGCTTCATGACCACAAGCTGATAGCCCTTAAATCCAACAACATATATACATCCTGTTATACAACTGATGTTACTGTCTGACGTATGTATGGTGCGGCTTGATGACCTTACCTGCTGATGGTCATTAAGTCAAACATGTTATCATGTTGCAAATATCGTAATTTATATGTTTTGTTGTGTGGCACAGTTTCTGGTGTAGATATCTTTAATAACCTTTACCAGTTACTATCCAGTATAGTGAACGATAGACAGAATTACGCGTTACAGACTCCGTATGATAAACACCTGACGAATCTCGAAACAACAAATTATTTGTTGGGTAAGATCAGAGAACGAGTCGTCCAGTGGCAGACATAAACCTACAACATGTAACAACAACAACAACAACAACAACAACAACAATAACAACAACAACAACAACAAACAACTGTTATGTGAAGATCTAGTTATTCAAAGTGAGATGATCACAAGGAAGTTAGGGATATAGAAGAGTAGGAGTGAGGTATAAGCTGGAGGCGGACCCACCCACCGTGGCTGGTGCTATATAGAGCAGTGAGGGATAACACCATATCTTAACCCCTGGTGATGTGTGAGCTTATAAACACTGGTGGTATTTATGGCGGCCACCAACCAGGAAGTAATGTTCACCAGGTATTGCTCTGCTCTACACTGATCCAACAACTACAAGGATAATGTTGTTATAACCTTCTTGATCATGCTGGTTATAGAAGTATTATAGATACATGTTGGTGACACAAGGATAATGTTGTTATAACCTTCTTGATCATGCTGGTTATAGAAGTATCATAGATACATGTTGGTGACACAAGGATAATGTTGTTATAACCTTCTTGATCATGCTGGTTATAGAAGTATTATAGATACATGTTGGTGACACAAGGATAATGTTGTTATAACCTTCTTGATCATGCTGGTTATAGAAGTATTATAGATATATGTTGGTGACACATCATAATGATGGTCTCGTCTGGTGTCCACATAACCACAGTACTTTACTACAGCACATACAGCAATATCAGTCGTAACAACACTATGTATGTAGTCGTGATTACCGTAACAGGTGAGTGGCAAGACTGGATGACGTAACGTAACAATATCAGACTTCATCATTCTCAATAGTTTAGGTGGATCATGTAATATTTGGCGTTGCTTCATGTTTTAACAGATGATAAAATGATGGTTGGCCTAATGACCTTCACAAGTCAGTGGTCATTAAATCCCACACAGCAACCAACCACTCAGGATGACCAGGAGGGAGCCACCTGGTGCAGACCAAGTGTACCAGCCTGGTGGAGAGGATCAACTGCTCCACCTCAGGATAAGAGCTGCTCAAGTTCTGTAGTGAGGGACATTCCAAGTGGCATGTGAAACTACAAGTCTTAGTTATAAACTACCGCCCGGCTGGCCGGTGGGTGGCTGTGGCCAACATGAACCCAGGGGCTACACACCGCCCACTGACCTGACTACCGGCCGGTGGGTGTGGCCAACATGAACCCAGGGGCTACACACACACACCGCCCACTGACCTGACCACCGGCCGGTGGGTGTGGCCAACATGAACCCAGGGGCTACACACACACACACACCGCCCACTGACCTGACCACCACCACTGTGACCTGGCCACGTATGGCATGTAGCTCATCCTTGGACAACATTAATCAAATACCTAGACAGAATTTTTATGTGAGATAAAAGACATTTCTTGATAGGAAACATAAGAAATGATGACGAAAGATAAGGGACGCTATTAGAGGTAAATATTTTGTTAAAATATGAAATACTCTTCCTCACTTTAGCTCCCTGTACTGTTATTCTACTTGTTGATTTTCACGGCTAAGATTTTCATCCTCTGAGCGAAGCCATACAATAATCGTCCTTATCTACTCTGAGCATTGGATAGCCTCCTGATGATCAAGATTGCTGTTTTGGTTGTCCGTTTCCCTTGTTACTGCTGCGCCTCACTGCACACATTACATGAGTGCCTTCCACAGTATTAGGGACAGCTGCTGGGCCTCACTGTAGCTACTTCTGGGACGGTTGCCAATCTTCCTCGTATTCCCTCATGACCACAGCGCCAAACCGACTCCCGCCATCTGGCCGAAACGCACAAACATTTCTGACAAAATTGAGACAACCACTTTCGCGTCAGTTTTGACACCAAGTGAATTTCTACGACAATTACGCTCAAAATGCTTGGTTTTTCGTTCATGGATTGAACAGAAGCAACCAACGATGGTTGCTACTGCCCAATCCATGAAGTCCCCCCCACCACGGAAAGGTAACCAAGCTTCGGGGGGGATGGGTGTTTACCCTGACGCCAACGGAGAAACTCAATATTAGTGCAGAGATCTTTTCCTCGGTAAAGAAAGTGTAGCCGGACTCCGCCCTCATGAGGTTACTGCACGACAGCAAAGATCACCCTTTGGTAGGCTGTGCTATAGGCAGCACAGCTCCGTCAAAGATCTCACTCCATAAGTGAACTTATATAGATTCCTTTTTTAACATTTTGTCTTGTCTATAAGGAACTCATCAGTTCTTCTCCAGTGAAAGCAAAAAATCATCGAGAAATTCATTTGCTTCCTCAATATCAGGATCTTGTGGCTCTGTGTGGGGGACGGGGCTGGTGGGCTGTGTGTCTGGCTGTGTCTGGGGAGCGGGGCTGGTGGTCTCTGTGACTGGTTGTGTCTGGGAAGCGGGGCTGGTGGTCTCTGTGACTTGCTGTGTCTGGGAAGTGGGGCTGGTGGTCTCTGTGACTTGCTGTGTCTGGGAAGCGGGGCTGGTGGTCTCTGTGACTGGCTGTGTCTGGAGATCAGGGGAAGTCTTGGGTATAAATTTCAATATACTGTGAGCGATATCGTCTCTCAACCGATTCCTCTCGATCTTCTCTTGCACGGCCTTCATGATACGTTTGGGCGGCTTTCTCCATTTTCTTTGCATTTCAGTTGGTGATCCTGCGCCATCGAGCCACATGATACCAGAATAGTATCGTTCCTGTTTGCCAACGGGTCCAATCTTGGTGTCACACATGATGCCGAGTGAACCCAAATGGCGGCCGATGTTTACGTTGGAAGCCACGGGCTCGTTATGTATCTTGCAGTAACTTTCATACCGTTGCTGCAGCTCTTTCCTGCTGATAAGGTACCGCTTCATAGTAATAGTCTTTCCCTTCATTTGAACGAAGGTATTCATGAAACTAACAAAGGAAGCCTTTCCTTTGTAATCCCGTTTGTAGTAACAGAAAGCCATTGAAGACGTGGATTGGGTCAGGCGAATTTACACAGACTAACAAGATAGTCCTATAATCACTTGTCCTGTATCAGCACTGAACTCGAAATACGTCAGAACGACAATTTGAACCCAGGGCTGGAGGGCCAATTGATGATATTCTCACGTCTTGCTCAACCAAGTAACCTCGGTTAGACCTTGTTTATATTTAAATATAGTAAAGCTAATATAGTGAAGTTTGATGATTCTATTTATATGTAAGTTGCAGTGTAGTTTATATAAGGTTCACCTTTCAGATGGGTTCCTGATATACCGACTTACATTCATATATATATATATATATATATATATATATTCTTTTTTTTTTTTTTTTCATACTATTCGCCATTTCTCGCGATAGCGAGGTAGCTTTAAGAACAGAGGACTGGGCCTTTTTTGGAATATCCTCACCTGGCCCCCTCTGTTCCTTCTTTTGGAAAAAAAAAGAAAAAAAAAGATATATGGGGATATATGGGGATAGAGGAGAAAGAATACTTCCCTCGTATTCCCTGCGTGTCGTAGAAGGCGACTAAAAGGGGAGGAAGCGGGGGCTGGAATACCCCCTCGTTTTATTTTTTTTTTTGATTTTCCAAAAGAAGGAACAGAGAAGGGGGCCAGGTGAGGATATTCCCTCAGAAGCCCAGTCCTCTGTTCTTAACGCATTAAGATAGAGTTCAATGTTGTTGAAAGTGACTTGACTACAAGGATGTAGTGAAGATGGTCTTTCACCAAAAAATACGCTAGTGACATTGAAAGTAAGATGATTATGAGGAAGTAGTGAAGATGGCTTATAACAAGATAGAGGTATATGATATTAAAAATGAGATAAGAATATGGATGTAGTCAAGATAGTCTTTGACCAAAATAAACGTCATTGATGATGAAAACAAGATGACTGTGAAGATGTAGTGAAGATAACCTAAAACCACAGAAAAGCCATTGATAATCAAAATGATTGTGAGGATGTAGTGATGATGGCGTTTGACCATGATAAACGTCTGTAATGTTGAAAATAACAACTTAATAATCCAAAGTAAAAAACTAACAATCAAATCAAATAATTAATTCTAAAGCAACGGTAAGCAACCAGAAATAAAAGGGCCTAGAAACACCTAAACGATGAAAATTAAACAAAAAAATTAGGAGGAACATTTCCGATGTATGTCCATAATTTTGTTTATATATAAATATATATATATATATATATATATATATATATATATATATATATATATATATATATATATATATATATATATATATATATATATATATATATTGTTACGAACACGTGTGTGTGCCCACATATTTGTATATTTGAGTATGGTGTATCTCTGTATATATGGTGTTTTTGGTGTAGGGTGTGGCTGATATCGGCTCGGATCTCACTTCCCTGACTGTGTTAATTGCCTTAGTAATTATGTTTTGAACCAGATGTTGACCAGTCCTCTAGCACCCAAACCGTTGTCAACGGCGTCAGGTCAAGGCGTGGGGCCAGCTGCGGGATATGTCATCCCGTACGTTCGCTGCTGTCGTGGACAAAGGAACAAAGGAATTTGAATCCTCGCCATATGTAGGCCGGACATTAGGCCTCCTTAAGCCAATCACGTCAAGATGAGGTCGTGACAATCAGTCTTTTGACCTATCAAGGGCAATTGTGTCATTATGACCTATCGTAGCCATAGGTAGCGGGTCGAGGCGTGGCTAGCTGTTCATGCCTTGCTGGTCCTTCAGATAAATGGCTCAGACGATCGTCTGGGAGTCGATTCCTTCAGCAGTCCCGAGCCCAGCAAGGTAATGTAGGCTTTCCCTGTCTCGAACCCCGTAGCCACCGCTGCCCTAGTTTGTAAGATGTTACTGTGTCACGTCAAGTTTAACTAAGTGTAACGATGATGCTTACTGTGTCACGTCAAGTTTAACTAAGTGTAACGATGATGCTTACTGTGTCACGTCAGGTCTAACTAAGTGTAATGTTATCGAACAAAGAGTCATAAAGGAAAGAGATCTGGTTTGAAATCTTATCTGGAATGTTAACTCATGTTCAATGTTAAGCTCATGTTCAATGTTTAACTCATGTTCAGTGTTAATGAAAATGATTCGTGCCTGATTTATGTGTTCACCTTGTACATTTGAATTCTTTCATTACAGGTAATTCTAACCTTGGTGTTTGTTTTAATCCCATAACGTTAAGATAGCGTTATCCTGAGTTGTGCAACGTAACAAATCTAACGTCCTTGCAAAGTAAAGGATCAATATAGTATTTGTAACGTATATATGTTACTGGCGACCTTGCTCGAATAAGCACTGAGTTCGTAACATATAAATTGGCGACCTTGCCAGGATATTTCTTGCCTTAACGAAGTCTCTTTCCTCGATTCGTTAATCATTTCGTTGATCAGTGTTGACAATACCGCTCCATCATTAACGTCGGCCGAAGTCTCGATCCCTCCCCATATCCCTAATGATGATAATGTTGATCCTGAGTACTGGCGAATTCAGCCAGAGATAGTTAAGATCAATGCACAAGTGCAGGTACAGAAGTAGCAGACTGAACTAGCTAGGTTAGCTCTCGAACGTGAAAAACTTAGACTTAACGCTTCACCCTCGGGACCAGTGTCGTCTCGGTTGGGTGACTTACATCTCGTACCTAAGTTCGATGAAGATAATGTGGCTTCCTTTTTCCTTAAATTTGAACGGACTGCCCGTGATTGCTCTTGGCCGAAGTCAGCCTGGGTGACAGTTTTGCGGCCCCTCCTTGTTGGCAAAGCTGAATCCACATACACCGCGTTGAACGATGATCAGTGTAATGATTATGAAGTCGTGAAACAGGCAGTGCTGAATTCTTATCATTTAAGCCCGGAAGCACACCGACTTAGATTTCGAGCTAAGAATGAGCGTCCTGATCAAACCTACCTAGATTACTTTCGTGAAAAGTACAAGTTAGGCGTGCAATGGGTACGCTCCGAAGGAGCTTATCATGATGCTGACTCTGTCCTAAAACTAGTAGTATTCGAGGAATGTAGGGACGGTCTACCCCGTGATGTACGGCAGTACATAATGACTAAAACAGCGAAGGATTTTGAGGAAGCTGGGAAACTAGCAGATGAGTACGTGCTAAATCTCAAACTTGACGTGGGCAGACGTTCAAAGGGCTACGACGGCAGAGGGAGGACCAGAGGTCATGTAATCCCACCTGAATCTGCTACCTTGCCGGTAACTCATAAAAGTCAGGGGAAATACTCCCAGGAAGTAAAGTTTTGCTCTCACTGTGGCAAGGCTGGGCACCAGGTGAGGGATTGCTGGGCTCGAGAGAAGGAATACAGAGACTTCACACAAAGTAGGCCGGTAAGTCTCTTCTCAACTTTAGGTCCACTTAGTAAAGTAGGTAAGGCTATCCCTGCTCTTAGGAGAGTGAGTGGTTGCGAGAGTGTTAATCAATCTGTAGTTAAGGATCCGTTCTGTGGGAACTACAATGCGTTCCTGTCTGAGGGCTATGTTAGTAGATGTGGTGTACGACGAAAAGTGACCGTATTACGGGATTCTGGTGCGCTACAGTCCCTGATGTTGGATGGCTTGGTGCCGTGAGAAGAGTTTGGAGACCGAGTCTTGCTAGATGGAGAGTCGGGTTCCAAGGAAGCTCCACTAGTTGATGTGAGAGTAGAAACAGATCTCTTCACGGACCATGCGCTTATAGGGATTGTAGATAAGTTACCTGTCTTAGACGTGGACTTTGTGTTAGGCAATGACCTAGCGGGTGGGAAGATGAACCCAGTGCCGGTGTTGCCTACGGGACCGGTGGAGTCCACGGAGGCAACGCAGCTTGAGGGAGAAGTACCAGAGTTAGTCCCCAACCACGATGATGCCAGGTCGATGACAGCTGGCACGGCAGGCCGTGTGCCTGAGGACATAGCCGTTGAAACGCAGAAAGTTAAGACTCTCCCCCCGAGTGAGACCAGCGAGAGGCTGTGTGATACCCTCTCCCCTGGCGTAGACTCCGTTGAGACTGAGGGTTTGTCTCGTGCCCATTCAAGAGAGAAGACTCTTCATGAGGATGGAATTAGTGAGGAGAAGCTGTGTGATACCTCCTGTCCTAATTTTGAGTCCATACGAGAGTCAGTGGGTGAGACTGAGGATTTGTCTCCAGCCCATTCAAGAGAGACTCAGGAACGGAGGACAATATGGCCTGACAAACGATCTCGTTTGAGAAGGTTTGAGGCGGGCAACGAGGTGTTGCTTCTACTACCGCAACCAGGTCAACCCTTGGCTGCCCGGTTTCAGGGTCCCTACACCATTATCCGGAGTGTAGGAGACTCAAATCACCTCGTCTCTACCCCCGGTAGGCGCAGAGGTCGGAGATTATGCCACGTTAACATGCTTAAGGCATATTTCCGTCGTGATCCTCCCCCTTGGAACCGAAGATGCCAGTCTGCATCATCCAACGTCCAGCGGTAGCCGTGTGTGACGAAGTCGACGACGTAGCTGCGAGTGCCTCGGAGGCCTGGGAACCGGACGGTGGCGCGAACGGGAAGTGGGAGACGAAGCTCTCGCATCTGCCGGAAGAGCAACGTGTGCAAATGTTCGCCTTGTTGTCAAAACACCCAGAGGTTTTCCGAAACACACCTGGACAGCCCTCTCTCGCAACCCATGATGTGGACGTGGAGACAGCCCGACCGGTTAAATTGGCTCCGTACCGAGTGAGCCCACAACGAGCGGCCATCCTTCGCACTGAGCTGAACTATATGCTTGAGCACGACCTGAGTGAGCCATGTCAGTCAGAGTGGAGCTCCCCTGTTACTCTCGTATCCAAGTCTGATGGGACCCATCGGTTCTGTATTGACTATCGCCGGGTTAATGAGGTAACAAGAACTGACAGTTACCCCCTGCCGCGAGTGGAAGACCGCATAGATCGCGTCGGCAATGCTCGCTTCCTCTCAAAACTAGACCTCAGAAAAGGATACTGGCAGATTAGGTTGACGGAGAGAGCACAAGATATCAGCACCTTTGTAGTGCTAGGACAAACTTATAAGTGTAAAGAATGCCCCTGCTACATTTCAGCGACTTATGGACATCCTCATCAGAGACCTGCCTGGTTGTGTCGTCTACCTGGATGATATTGTGATATACAGTCAGAGTTGGGACGAGCATCTGCAGAGACTTGACAACGTTCTGACGGCCTTGAATAAGGCTAACCTTGTTCTCAATTGGAACAAATGCGAGTTTGTGAAGGCCAAGGTGCAATATTTGGGTAATGTGATCGGTCAAGGTGAGCTAGCCCCACCGACTGCGAAGGTCCAGTCTTTATCCCAGATGAGTGCCCCCCGATCTCGAAGAGAACTGAGAAGTTTTATGGGTATGGCTGGGTACTATAGGATGTTCATTGTAAATTTTGCAACAGTCGCAACCCCTCTGACAGATTTATTGAAGAAAGATGTTAGATATGTGTGGAATGAGCAGTGTGAGATAGCCTTTCATCAAATAAAATCCATACTTTGTAATAGTCCTATTTTGCAGGCCCCTGATTTTGATCAACCTTTAGAGTTAGCTGTTGATGCCAGCAATGTGGGAGCCGGTGCTGTCCTCTTGCAGGAGGACGAGAACCATGTTGAGCACCCTGTCACTGTCTCCCGCGTTAGCGAGGTAGCGCAAGGAAACAGACGAAAGAATGGCCCAACCCGCCCACATACACATGTATATACATACACGTCCACACCCGCAAATATACATACCTATACATCTCAATGTACACATATATATACACACACAGACATACATATATACACATGTTCATAATTCATACCGTCTGCCTTTATTTGTTCCCATCGCCACCTCGCCACACATGGAATAACAACCCCCTCCCCCCTCATGTATGCGAGGTAGCGCTAGGAAAGACACCAAAGGCCCCATTCTTTCACACTCAGTCTCTAGCTGTCATGTAATAATGCACCGAAACCACAGCTCCCTTTCCACATCCAGGCCCCACACACTTTTCATGGTTTACCCCAAACGCTTCACATGCCCTGGTTCAATCCATTGACAGCACATCGACCCCGGTATACCACATCGTTCCAATTCACTCTATTCCTTGCACGCCTTTCACCCTCCTGCATGTTCAGGCCCCGATCACTCAAAATCTTTTTCACTCCATCTTTCCACCTCCAATTTGGTCTCCCACTTCTCCTCGTTCCCTCCACCTCTGACACATATATCCTCTTGGTCAATCTTTTCCTGCTCATTCTCTCCATGTGACCAAACCATTTCAAAACACCCTCTTCTGCTCTCTCAACCACGCTCTTTTTATTTCCACACATCTCTCTCACCCTTACATTGCTTACTCGATCAAACCACCTCACACCACATATTGTCCTCAAACATCTCATTTCCAGCACATCCACCCTCCTGCGCACAGATCTATCCATAGCCCACGCCTCGCAACAATACAACATTGTTGGAACCACTATTCCTTCAAACATACCCATTTTTGCTTTCCGAGATAATGTTCTCGACTTCCAAACATTCTTCAAGGCTCTCGGAATTTTCGCCCCCTCCCCCGCCCTATGATTCACTTCCGCTTCCATGGTTCCATCCGCTGCCAGATCCACTCCCAGATATCTAAAACACTTTAATTCCTCCAGTTTTTCTCCATTCAAACTTACCTCCCAATTGACTTGACCCTCAACCCTACTGTATTTAATAACCTTCCTCTTATTCACATTTACTCTTAACTTTCTTCTTTCACACACTTTGCCAGACTCAGTCACCAGCTTCTGCAGTTTCTCACATGAATCAGCCACCAGCGCTGTATCATCAGCGAACAACAACTGACTCACTTCCCAAACTCTCTCATCTACAACAGACTGCATACTTGCCCCTCTTTCCAAAACTCTTGCATTCACCTCCCTAACAACCCCATCCATAAACAAATTAAACAACCATGGAGACATCACACACCCCTGCCGCAAACCTACATTCACTGAGAACCAATCACTTTCCTCTCTTCCTACACGTACACATGCCTTACATCCTCGATAAAAACTTTTCACTGCTTCTAACAACTTGCCTCCCACACCATATATTGTTAAAACCTTCCACAGAGCATCTCTATCAACTCTATCATATGCCTTCTCCAGATCCATAAATGCTACATACAAATCATTTGTTTTTCTAAGTATTTCTCACATACATTCTTCAAAGCAAACACCTGATCCACACATCCTTTACCACTTTTGAGACCACACTGCTCTTCCCCAATCTGATGCTCTGTACACGCCTTCAACCTCTCAATTAATACCCTTCCATATAATTTACCAGGAATACTCAACAAACATATACCTCTGTAATTTGAGCACTCACTCTTATTCCCTTTGCCTTTGTACAATGGCACTATGCAAGCATTCCGCCAATCCTCAGGCACCTCACCATGAGTCATACATACATTAAATAACCTTACCAACCAGTCAACAATACAGTCACCCCCTTTTTTAATAAATTCCACTGCAATACCATCCAAACCTGCTGCTTTGCCGGCTTTCATCTTACGTAAAGCTTTTACTACCTATTCTCTATTTACCAAATCGTTTTCCCTAACCCTCTCACTTTGTACACCACCTCGACCAAAACACCCTATATCTGCCACTCTATCATCAAACACATTCAACAAATCTTCAAAATACACACTCCATCTCCTTCTCACATCACCACTACTTGTTATCACCTCCCCATTAGCCCCCTTCACTGAAGTTCCCATTTGCTCCCTTGTCTTACGCACTTTATTTACCTCCTTCCAAAACATCTTTTTATTCTCCCTGAAATTTAATGATACTCTCTCACCCCAACTCTCATTTGCCCTCTTTTTCACCTCTTGAACCTTTCTCTTGACCTCCTGCCTCTTTCTTTTATACCTCTCCCACTCATTTGCATTTTTTCCCTGCAAAAAATCGTTCAAATGCCTCTCTCTTCTCTTTCACTAATAATCTTACTTCTTCATCCCACCACTCACTACCTTTTCTAATCAACCCACCTCCCACGCTTCTCATGCCACAAGCATCTTTTGCGCAAGCCATCACTGCTTCCCTAAATACATCCCATTCCTCCCCCACTCCCCTTACCTCCTTTGTTCTCACCTTTTTCCCTTCTGTTCTGTCTCTCCTGGTACTTCCTCACACAAGTCTCCTTCCCAAGCTCGCTTACTCTCACCACTCTCTTCACCCCAACATTCTCTCTTCTTTTCTGAAAACCCCACAAATCATCACCTTCGCCTCCACAAGATAATGATCAGACATCCCTCCAGTTGCACCTCTCAGCACATTAACATCCAAAATTCTCTCTTTCGTGCGTCTATCATTTATCACGTAATCCAATAACGCTCTCTGGCCATCTCTCCTACTTACATACGTATACTTATGTATATCTCGCTTTTTAAACCAGGTATTCCCAATCACCAGTCCTTTTTCAGCACATAAATCTACAAGCTCTTCACCATTTCCATTTACAACACTGAACACTCCATGTATACCAATTATTCCCTCAACTGCCAACTTAGTCACCTTTGCATTCAAATCACCCATCACTATAACCCGGTCTTGTGCATCAAAACCACTAACACACTCATTCAGCTGCTCCCAAAACACTTGCCTCTCATGATCTTTCTTCTCATGCCCAGGTGCATATGCACCAATAATCACCCATCTCTCTCCATCAACTTTCAGTTTTACCCATATCAATGTAGAATTTACTTTCTTACACTCTATCACATACTCCCACAACTCCTGATTCAGGAGTAGTGCTACTCCTTCCCTTGCTCTTGTCCTCTCACTAACCCCTGACTTTACTCCCAGGACATTGCCAAACTACTCTTCCCTTTTACCCTTTAGCTTCGTTTCACTCAGAGCCAGAACATCCAGGTTCCTTTCCTCAAACATACTACCTGTCTCTCCTTTTTTCTCATCTTGGTTACATCCACACATATTTAGACACCCCAATCTGAGCCTTCGAGCCTTCTTCTGATTCCCCTTTTAGAAAGTTAAAATACAAGGAGGGGAGGGTTTCTAGCCCCGCGCTCCCGTCCCCTTTAGTCGCCTTCAACGACACGTGAGGAATGCGTGGGAAGTATTCTTTCTCCCCTATCCCCAGGGATATATATATATATATATATATATATATATATATATATATATATATATATATATATATATATATATATATATATATATATATGTATATATATATTTATTTATTTATTTATTTATTTTGCTTTGTCGCTGTCTCCCGCGTTTGCGAGGTAGCGCAAGGAAACAGACTAGAAAAATGGCCCAACCCACCCCCATACACATGTATATACATACACGTCCACACGTGTATATATATACATGTACATGTATATACGTATATATATCTTTCTTTCTTTTCTTTCTCTCATACTATTCGCCATTTCCCGTTAGCGAGGTAGGGTTAAGAACAGAGGACTGGGCCTTTGAGGGAATATCCTCACCTGGCCCTCTTCTCTGTTCCTTCTTTTGGAAATTAAAAACAAAAAACGAGAGCTGAGGATTTCCAGCCACCCGCTCCCTCCCCTTTTAGTCGCCTTCTACGACACGCAGGGAATACGTGGAAAGAATTCTTTCTTCCCTATCCCCAGGGATAAGTAATCATCTATTCACCCATATATCCATAGCACCTTATAAAACACATTTCTGCACAAGTAATTAAATATTAAGTAATCAATCCATCATATAACCTCTTTGTCGTATACCCTCCCTATTATCTATAATAAAATAATAAAATCCTAAATACCTCTAAATAAAAGGGAACACTTGAGCTTTCACCTTGACTTTCTATTGCTCTGATAATTTTCGTCCCACAAAGGGGCCCCTGAAACCAAAATATGCCTATCTACATAAGAAAAATGTACAACATTCTTTTTTTTTTTACAAAATCCAGGATCATTACTTTTTTCCATTACTTTGTAATTAGCTTCAAAATACTTCCTCCCAGTAAAGACAAACTGTAAATGACCAACAGCTTATATGCTGCCAAGAGGCACAAAAAATATTTTGCTCAGGGATAAAATACTATCACTTTAAACTCATTTCCTAAATTCCACTGATCAAACCAAAGGAAGAGCTGCTTGAGGATAAAAAAACACTTCGCTTAGGGATAAAACACGATCACTTTAAACTTATTTCCAAACTTTCATTGATTAAACCAAAGCAAGAGACTGCTTGAACATGGTAAACACATTGTGGACAGTAGTTTGATTTACCATTTTTTGGTGGTCTAACTGTCTTGTTTCGGCTTGGTTGAAAAGCATGTCTTTGAAGCTTTAGCGAGTTGAGCATAAAGCTGAAGTATAGTTCACAGACATATATTTATTAAAAGGAGTACAGCTTAGATATTCCCATATAATTCTGTGTCGGCTTTCAAAAATGTATCAGAGAAAAGGTATGTGTTGCTTTGTAAACAGTTCAGAACATACATCACCTATGTACATGACCACAACTGCAACTTGGCACAGATATATTCTCACTCACACAGATGCATAGAGTATGATGGTTGTCTCAACCTCTTCCCCCATCCTCCCCCAAAATCTCTTCTCTCCAAGGAGGTGGGGGGTGGGTTGGGTGGTGGCTGGAGGACAGAAACATCAGTGCAAGTCATGCCTCATGGGAGGGCCAGGTTTCCGCAGTAGGCTGGACAAGGAGTGGGTGTGCTTGAGAGAATCATTATGAGTTTTATATTCCATAACTGTATTGGGAGGAAGGTTAAGAACTCGCTTCAAAGTGTCACGGATTCGTCCTGTTGTTACTGTGTCCTGTGCACTTCGATTCCAAATAGAGATAATGTTCTCCAGAAATCTCACTGATATGACAGCACCACAGATCTCATCTCCAACCATGAAGTGTTCACCTAGCATTACCAATATGTTCTCCCAACACCGTGAAGCCAGTCCTTGGCGTAAACGAACAATCCATTTCCCCCCATTCTTATTCCCAACATCTTCTCACATGGGCTTTATTCCATCTTTAAAACTATGTATATCCGAGTGTGAAGTTAGGTCAACAGGAAGGACTAAACGACTATCGTAACCCCAAAACTGTTCCACTGATGCAAATCTTCCAAGTAACCTGAGGTTCTGGTCATAATTTTGTGTTGTAGTCTGCTTTCCTGGTGCTCGACGACTGAACCATATACAATAAGTATACTGCACTCTATGCTCCCCACACTTAACTTCAACTGGTGGCAATGGTTTTTCTGTCTCCTTTGAGTCGCGATTTCCACCCTCTTCTTCACCCGAGTCATCATTAGATTTACGAGCATCGTATTTGTTCACCATGGTGGACATGATATAAGAGTTGTCAACTACACAGTACGCTGTCTCCCGCGTTAGCGAGGTGGCGCAAAGAAACAGACGAAAGAAATGGCCCAAACCCACCCACATACACATGTATATACATATATATACATATATATACACAAACAGACATATACATATATACACAAGTACATAATTCATACTGTCTGCCCTTATTCATTCCTGTCGCCACCCCGCCACATATGAATATGACAACCCCCTCCCCGCGCATGTGTGCGAAGTAGCACTAGGAAAAGACAACAAAGGCCACATTCGTTAACACTCAGTCTTTAGCTGTCAGATATAATGCAACGAAACCACAGCTCCCTTTCCACATCCAGGCCCCACAGAACTTTCCATGGTTTGCCCCAGACGCTTCACACACCCTGGTTCAATCCATTGACTGTAAGTCGACCCCGGTATACCATATCGTTCCAATTCACTCAATTCCTTGTACACCTTTCACCCTCCTCTATGTTCAGGCCCCGATCACTCAAAATCTTTTCACTCCGTCTTTCCACCTCCAGTTTGGTCTCCCACTTCTAGTCGTTCCCTCCACCTCTGACACATATATCCTCTTTGCCAATCTTTCCTCACTCATTCTCTCCACGTGACCAAACCATTTCAAAACACCCTCTACTGCTCTCTCAACTACACTCTTTTTACTACCACACATCTCTCTTACCCTTTCATTACTTACTCGATCAAACCACCTAACACACATAATGTCCTGAAACATCTCATTTCCAACAAATCCACCCTCTTCCGCACAACTCTATCTATAGCCCACGCCTCGCAACCATATAGCATTGTTGGAACCACTATTCCTTCAAACATACCCATTTTTGCTTTCCGAAATAACGTTCTCACCTTCCACACATTTTTAATGCTCCCAGAACTTTAGCCCCCTCCAGCACCCTATGACTCACATCCGCTTCCAAGGTTCCATCCGCTGCCGAACCAACTCCCAGATATCTAAAACACTTCACTTCCTCCAGTTTTCTCCATTTAAATGTACCTCCCAACTGACTTGTCCCTCAACCCTACTGTACATGATATCCTTGCTCTTATTCACATTCACTCCCAGCTTTCTTCTTTCACACATTTTACCAAACTCATTCACCAGCTTCTGCAGTTTCTCACCCGAATCAGCTACCAGCGCTGTATCATCAGCGAACAACAACTCACTTCCCAAGCTCTCTCATCCACAACAGACTTCATACTTGCCCCTCTCTCCAAAACTCCTGCATTCACCTCCCTAACAACCTCATCCATAAACAAATTAAACGACCATGGAGACATCACACACCCCTGCCGCAAACCTACATTCACTGAGAACCAATCACTTTCCTCTCTTCCTACTCGGAGGCATGCCTTACATCCTCGATGAAAACTTTTCACTACCTCTAACAACTTGCCTCCCACACCATATATTCTTAATACCTTCCACACCCCATCACTATCAACTCTGTCATATACCTTCTCCTGATCCATAAATGCCACATACAAATCCATTTGCTTTTCTAAGTATTTCTCACATACATTTTTCAAAGCAAAAACCTGATCCACACATCCTATACCACTTCTGAAACCAAACTTCACTTCCCCAATCTGATGCTCTGTACATGCCTTCACCCTCGCAGTCAATACCCTCCCATATAATCTCCAGGAATACTCAACAAACTTATACCTCTGTAATTTGAGCACTCACTCTTATCCCCTTTGCCTTTGTACAATGGCACTATGCAAGCATTCCACCAATCCTCAGGCACCTCACCATGAATCATACATACATTAAATAACCTTACCAACCAGTCAGACAGGACAGGAGACAGAAGCTTGGTACAAGAGTCAGCTAGGAGAGGAGATTGAGGCTTGGGACATGAGTCAAGCAGGACAAGAGAGAGAGTTTTGGGACGGGATTCAGGCTGGACAGGAGAGAAAGACTTAGGACAAGAGTCAGGCAGGACAGGAGAGAGAGGCTTGGGACGAGAGTCAGGCAGGACAGGAGAGAGAGGCTTGGGACGAGAGTCAGGCAGGACAGGAGAGAGAGGCTTGGGACGAGAGTCAGGCAGGACAGGAGAGAGAGGCTTGGGACGAGAGTCAGGCAGGACAGGAGAGAGAGGCTTGGGACGAGAGTCAGGCAGGACAGGAGAGAGAGGCTTGGGACGAGAGTCAGGCAGGACAGGAGAGAGAGGTTTGGGACGAGAGTCAGGCTGGACAGGAGAGAGAGGCTTGGGGACGAGAGTCAGGCAGGACAGGAGAGAGAGGCTTGGGACGAGAGTCAGGCAGGACAGGAGAGAGAGGCTTGGGACGAGAGTCAGGCCTCTGTTATGGCTTCAGCTTCTGTTGAATTCTTTATAAAATTAAGAACACGACATATGTAGACAGAATTGGCCAAACTCACCTCAGTCTGCTACCGTCCACCAGACTGGCCCAGGAAATACGTATAAATGAGATTGTATCATCCCAAACTCGTTTTAATGGTTAATGATAATCCCGGGTTATATATATGATTCGACAATTATTAATATAAGTGTAAACATGACAGATGATATTCAGTGTACAAAATAACTGCTCTGGTTCTGTGTCGTGGCTTCACCAACTACCGAGTTCGCCCTAACATAAGCAATATATATTTTGACGTCCCTTTATCCCAATATCATTTCTTACGTTTATTTCCAGCAAAAATGTTTTGTATCTAATATTGAAATTTGGTGTAAGTATTTGTTGATTGTTCATCAGCAAGACGTTGTATCTTTGTTATTAAAGTTCATTTCATACAATAGATCATGTTTTACATAACTGTGTCTCTCCATACAGGTGGTACACTTCTCGGATAAAGATATATTTTTAAGAAATACGTTCTATCTAACATAGATATTATGTCTTCTATAAATATCTTTAAAAGTTCTCGTGTGGGACGATGTTTTAGAGTTTTGTATTAAAGTTGATCACTTGTAACTGATCAAGTATTACAAAGTTGTGTTCCTTCTTTTCTTCAACAGTATTGTCCACATTATCTGCCAAGTAGAGTGGTTGAGAGCAGTATTGTCCACATTATCTGCCAAGTAGAGTGGTTGAGAGCAGTATTGTCCACATTATCTGCCAAGTAGAGTGGTTGAGAGCAGTATTGTCCACATTATCTGCCAAGTAGAGTGGTTGAGAGCAGTATTGTCCACATTATCTGCCAAGTAGAGTGGTTGAGAGCAGTATTGTCCACATTATCTGCCAAGTAGAGTGGTTGAGAGCAGTATTGTCCACATTATCTGCCAAGTAGAGTGGTTGAGAGCAGTATTGTCCACATTATCTGCCAAGTAGAGTGGTTGAGAGCAGTATTGTAGAGACGTAGTGTCACAGTTGGTTTGATCAAGTCCAGGACTTGGCGCCTCCATAATGACAACTTGTTGGTTATTTCCTTGTAATTATCTGTATGTCTTGTAACGTTGACCACCACACTAATGTGTCACTTACTGATGTCTTCATAAACAGCCTGGGAAGGACCCAGTCATCTGCTGATGTTGGAATTCCTTTGTATTTCCACAGGAGGCGATACTGATCCTAAGTCAAGGTATTTCACAATCTAGGATTCCTTATGCCTTCTAGTTACTTATGTTTGGTATCTGATTCCATCCCAACACTCGATATTTATGGTGTGTAATTCTGTTTATCCTGATCACATCAATATAATCAATGGAAGTGCAGACCATTTTTCAACATAGTTACTCCACTCTGTCACATAATGCCATACAAAATGTGTTACCGGACTCCATCCGTAAGTGGTTACACCGGGAATGGCAAGTCATATTCGGCGAGGCAGTATCCTTCGTAAGGAAGGAAAGTCATGGTACAGTCCAGTCAATAATCTTGCTGCAGAGATGTGTACCATACCCTGCTCCTGCATGGAGTGCAGCCAGGAAGGTGTAGGAGGCACATGGATGTTGTCCTGGGGTTGTGTAGTTATGATGATATTGTTCAAACCACCAACAACCATTTCTCAAGGTTTGGTGACCTAATGGTGGTCAGTGGATGTGTAAATGTCTTCCTTATATGTACAATGGATCACGGTACACAGGGGGTCCCAGGCTGGCACACAACTGCTCAGGTTGTGGTGTGTGTGTGTGTTGGCCAGACGGGCAGCCAGCCGGACCTTAACGTAATATGGAGGAGAGGATGGAGGAGGAGGTGGTCCACTAGGAGGATAAACCTGCTGAGTTCTGGCAACGTGTCGTCTATGGTGACGAAAACACCTTCACCTCAGATGGTCATCCACAAACATAACATTATGTTGGCCCTAACACCAGGCTACTCTCTCTCTCTCTCTCTCTCTCTCTCTCTCTCTCTCTCTCTCTCTCTCTCTCTCTCTCTCTCTCTCTCTCTCTCTCTCTCTCTCTCTCTCGTGGTTGCCTATTCCTAACAATAGATGCCTCAGCTTCATCCATATCCATAGATTGGTGTTGTCTGTAGGTTGGAGAATGCCTCACTACTGCAACGTAACTGAACGTCAAACAAATTGAAGGAAATACGTAACTACCTGCAGCCTTGTTATCCCACAACATAGTAACTACCTGCAGCCTTGTTATCCCACAACATAGTAACTACCTGCAGCCTTGTTATCCCACAACATAGTAACTACCTGCAGCCTTGTTATCCCACAACATAGTAACTACCTGCAGCCTTGTTATCCCACAACATAGTAACTACCTGCAGCCTTGTTATCCCACAACATAGTAACTACCTGCAGCCTTGTTATCCCACAACATAGTAACTACCTGCACCTTGTTATCCCACAACATAGTAACTACCTGCAGCCTTGTTATCCCACAACATAGTAACTACCTGCAGCCTTGTTATCCCACAACATAGTAACTACCTGCAGCCTTGTTATCCCACAACATAGTAACTACCTGCAGCCTTGTTATCCCACAACATAGTAACTACCTGCAGCCTTGTTAGGTTTCTACTGTATATATGTCACACAGTCGTAAGTAGTTTAACATATTGACATGATTCACCAACACCTACACAAACATTAATGATCAATAAAACCTCCATCATGATGTGGTATGTTTGACATACACACTTCACTATCACTTATACCGTCACAGTGGACGAGTCTGAAGGATTGATTATCGTACCCTGGCAACCTACCAGACGCACTGGCAGGTTGCCAGGGCACGATAATTAAACCTTCAGACTCGTCCAGCAGCACGACTATAGATGTGTTAATGATGTGTGGCGACTGTATGATGGGCTTTATGTTTCACACACGAGGCAACAACATGTGGTGGTCAGCCACGAGCAGGAGTGGATGTGTCACTGCTGGATGATTGTTGGCCTGGATGATGATGGTCAGCCACGAGCAGGAGTGGATGTGTCACTGCTGGATGATTGTTGGCCTGGATGATGAAGGTCAGCCACGAGCAGGAGTGGATGTGTCACTGCTGGATGATTGTTGGCCTGGATGATGATGGTCAGCCACGAGCAGGAGTGGATGTGTCACTGCTGGATGATTGTTGGCCTGGATGATGAAGGTCAGCCACGAGCAGGAGTGGATGTGTCACTGCTGGATGATTGTTGGCCTGGATGATGATGGTCAGCCACGAGCAGGAGTGGATGTGTCACTGCTGGATGATTGTTGGCCTGGATGATGATGGTCAGCCACGAGCAGGAGTGGATGTGTCACTGCTGGATGATTGTTGGCCTGGATGATGATGGTCAGCCACCAGCGGGAGTGGATGTGTCACTGCTAGATGATTGTTGGCCTGGATGATGAAGGTCAGCCACAAGCAGGAGTGGATGTGTCACTGCTGGATGATTGTTGGCCTGGATGATGAAGGTCAGTGGTGTCGGATGATGGTTTACCACAGTCATATATGTTCCGATCCTGAATACTGAAAACAAAGGCTCCGCCGGGAATCGAACCCGGATTAGCTGTTTACTAGACAGATGTGCTAACCACTACACCACGGAGCCACTTGTCAGTGACGGAAAAATTTCTTATTTATGAGCAAACATAATTGAGGACTTAAAGAATCTGGTACAAACATAATGGTTATTGTGATAAATGATTTATTTATGATAAATATGTATTGTGTTGCATTATAATGGTTGTTCAGAACCAAGATCCTTAAACCTGAATCCTAAAAGATTAAAGAATAAAAAAGTTGTGAAAAACATAAACATATATATAAACAAACCACAGAATATATTTTCCTTGGGATATCTAAAAGAAAATGCAATACAAGGAGCTAGTTTAAGGCAGGAGTATTTGATCTTTTAACAAAACATTTACATCTACGTCTCTTATCTTTCGTCATCATTTCTTATGTTTACTATCAAGAAATGTCTTTTATCTAACATAAAAATTCTGTATAGGTATTTGATTAATGTTCTCCAACGACGCGTTGTATAACTCTTCGTTAGTGAAGTTCATTTCGTGTAATGGATCATGCATTACAAAGTTGTGTCTATCCACACAAGTGTTACACGTCCCAGGTAAAGATATATTCTAGAGATAGTGTATATCTAACATATATATGTGTTTTATAAATATTTATAAAAAGTTTTCCTGAGGGACAATACCTAAGACTTTCGTATTAAAGTTGATCAGTTGTAAGTGATCAAGCATTACAAAGGTGTGTCCATTACCACAGGTGCTACTGATCCCGGGTAAAGGTATTTCATCATCTTTGTATCTTTAACCTTTCTAGTTATAGATGTTTCATCCCTGATTCCATCCTCACAATGGATGTATGTGGTTTGTGTTGTCTTAACATATCATTAGTCAGTTGAAGTGGAGAACATGCTTCTGAGCCTAGCCACTCTACTCTGTCTTCCACATGCTATTCAAGAGGTGTTACCGGATTCCGCCTATAAGTGTTTACACCGGGGGTAACAAGTCACCTCCGGACGGCTTCTTCTTTTTACTTTTGATGATTTGAAAAATTTATGAATCATATTTGGTTTTATGATGTCAATAAGATTGTTGGAAATTGTATATAATAATCTTTATCTGTCATTTGATGAATTTTAATTCATCAAAGATAAAGTTTATGAATAATGATTGTTTATCTCTCGTTGTTACTGATGTAAGTTTTTTATCCAACGAAATACTTTCATTTGACTCATAAAGAATATTCTTAAGGAAAATGTAAACAATCTTTCATTAGTTTTCATCACACAGAATAAAAGTCTGTTTTTTCAAAGTTTTCTCAGTGGATGATGGTAACATTTTGAAGAGTAGAAACTCATAACAGAATCCTTGAACCTTGTGTTAATAATAATTTCATTACTTTTCTCTAAAATATGCCTTTTTTCAATGTGTAAAACCCGGATAAAAAGCCTGCAACATAAATAATGACACAATTATCTTTATTTTATTGAAGATATTACAGATTTCTACACGTAAAACATTAATCTGCAAAATAGAAATCTTTATGTTAGATATGTTAATCTTAACGATATAACGTTATATATATTTCTGTACCCTGTGCTCCAGAGAGAGAGAGAGAGAGAGAGAGAGAGAGAGAGAGAGAGAGAGAGAGAGTACGTTAACCGCCACACTCCAGTATTTCTGGAAGCGCCAGTCAGAAGTAAACGTGTTTTCGTCACACAAGACAACGTGATCCCAGAAGCCAGTATCTTTATCATAATGTTCAGGTTCATATTGCCTTCTCTTCTCCATGTTTAAATTACTCAGAAGCTGGTGTGTGTGTGTGTGTGTGTGTGTGTGTGTGTGTGTGTGTGTGTGTGTGGCTGTGTCAGTCCTTGGAGTGAAGTGTGTTTTCGGACAGTGTGAGTGAGGGACGCATCATCATCATCAGAGATGAATCATTATGCCAATAATTAGGGCTAGGCTAACCTGACCTCAGGTCTCATCACAACACGGTATGGCGTAGTGGTGGTCTGTGTTTAATATTAGTATACTGAGCTGATGGTACTGGTGAGTAATGGGCAAATGGGGGAAATTTCTCTTAACTTAGTGTGAAAATAAAGAATAAACAAAACTAAATACCAGACGAGGATAACAATATATACACACAACAAAATTCCCGTAACACAAAGATGAAACCAACCAAAGATGTTGCCCATGTACTATGTGATATGAAAATATCACACAAAAACAATAAAATACAAAGAAGAAAATGCAAGGCTAAGATAATATAAGCAAAGAAAAAAGAAAGAGAACTAGAAAATATTGAAGTTCTCATACATGAAAATGAAATATAGACTAGGCTGTCCATCCAACAACAGATTAACATAAAGAGGAAATTTAAATCATAAATTTTACATCTTAAATTATTAGATAAAAGACAAAAAAAATAATGTATGCAAAATATGAATAAAGTGTATACTTATATGAAATTATGTAGTTAATGACGCCAATAGAACAAGCACTAACATCCAAGAATATAGTAATCTATGCAAATATAAAGTAAGACATCAAATAATGTTCCAGCAAAAGAAGGGATGAATCAAAGACAAATTGATAATAAACAGCCACATCTTTCTACAAAGTCAACAACAAACAAAGGCGAAGGTTTTAGATATGAGGAAGCACACACAGCAAAAAAACTATCGCGCGTTTTTTGTACGAAACAAAATGACGCACCAGACGTGGAATAATGGAACAGTCAACATTTTCCTGTGAGATGGTGGTAGCCCTGATGTCCCTGCCTGTGGGTGTCCTCACCTATCTAATGGCAACGATATATCCTTCCGTATGTAGTACAGTAGATGGCATACGTAAATTGAGCATGTAAATGTAATATTCTGCACAGTAAGGCATATTGCAGTAATCATTATCTCTTGCAAAGTGTCAAATTCGTGGTGTAAAATAATATACTACATGGTAACTACGACACCCTGCTTCATACCGGCGGTGATTTATCTGTCTGCTGGTTTAGATTAATCAGCAACCTCACGTAATATGTAGTATCACCTGTGTGACTGATAACAGTATGTCACAAACCTGGCACCACATCATAGTATTTAGTAAACCAACATGAAAAGTAATGACTCTTTTCATGGATCTGTATTAGTTAACTTCCCTTTAACAGTGAAAATCAGATTTCTACATAACATGATCATAGACATGTTGTTGGAGGTTAAGAAAGTAATCTTTGACTGTAAATTTTATTATTTCAATACTTGGTATAACCTCCTCCCGTTGCCAACACTTCATTGAGCCTTCGAGGCATGGATGCCACTAACGTCTGCGTTAAGTTCCTACCAGAAGGGCTTCGTAGATGTTCCCATGCTTGTAAAGCATCATTTACGACTGTAGCACGACATCGATGTTGTCGGTCAAGCGTGCCTTTCTGCATGGCCGCCCATACGTGCTCTATCGGGTTGAGATCAGGCGATTTTGCAGGATGTGGCACACTGTTATACGTGGATGGCGAGCATACCACGCCTTTACAACCCTGGATGTATGAACTGGGCTGTTATCTTGGACGAGGTAAAATGGCTCCGGCTCTGGAAACAGCATAGCCCCCACTGAAGGTAGCAGGACCTCCTCCAGTATCTCAACGTATCTAGGTCCGGTCAACTGGCCAGGCCCGACATCCACCAACTCACCGACACCAGCACCATGGATGGATCCAACCAAATAGTCCTGCACTGACGCGCGCGCCCACTCCTCCTGCTACCCACCACATGTTGTGTCTCGTATCTGGTTATATAAAATGTATAAAATTACATAAGACACACGTGTGTCTTAATCATATTAGTGCAACTGTTGCTGCAATATACATTAAGATAATAACTAAATAAATTAAAGAATATTAACTAACTTAATATATAATAATTATTTATCATGATATCACATCGTAAATGGAGATTATTGCTACAGTATTTACATATGCCGTATAAAGTGATCATGATCACTGTTATTCACTTAAAAAATAATGATTGTGCATAACTGAAATGTAATACTGCAGCACAACAGGACGTTTCAAGCAGCAAACCACTGTGGTGGCCGTGGCACCATGGTTTCAAAGCACTTCCGGAACGGTTGTTCATGTTGGCCTAACCATAAATTGTCATTATAAAATGGAAAATATGTTATATAGCATAACCTCTGTGTGTGTGTGTGTGTGTGTGTGTGTGTGTGTGTGTGTGTGTGTGTGTGTGAGACAGACAGACAGAGAAAGAGCTAACCTGGTGTTAGGATGCCGCCAAACATGTTTGTTTGCAGGGGGACCATCGCTGCAGAAGGTTTTTTCATCACAAAAGATGACGTTCTCCCAAAACTGATGTGGCTTGTCCGCATACTCCAACGCATACTCCACCCTGCTCTCCATGTTTGCCTCACTTAACACAGGTTTTGTTGCTGGTATGCGACCACGTAGCCCCTCAGAGTGATGTCTGTTTCGGACAGTTTGAGGTGTGCACTGCAGACCAAGAGTATCCCGAATGTTGCTAGCGTCGGGCGTGAAGGGGGCGTGAGCAGTAATGACAGCTGCTATGGCCTAGGGAAAGGATGACATATTGCAAATATAACATGTGATGTGGTTGTTTACATAACATCAAGTGGTCCAGTATACCTATATATGCAACATCATTACCTGGGGTTGTGCAACGTGGGCGCCCACGCCGATGCCTGTTGTCTGTGTTGCCCAACTCTGCCTGTCGGTGAATCCATCGTGCTACGGTTGACCGGTGAATACCAAGACGTCTCCCAATTTCAGAGTCGCTGTAGCCCTCATTATGAAGCTGTAGAATAGCTTCACGTGTCGCTTGTGAGGTCTCCATGGTAAAATTAGATATACCACAAAAACAACCTTTCGACATTGGCTCGCAGTGAACTATACCCGCGCTGTTTCATTGTTTCAAAAATATATCGCATGTCTCATTACATTTCCTGCATGGACACGAAATGGCGGTGTAAGATAACCTTTATGGACTGCCACGAACCCAGATGTGCTATAGAATAATACAATATCAATAGTAAAACATATTCTTCCCAAATTACACCTATACATTATGAAGCTATTGTGTTTACCTGGCATCACATTGAGGTATGCTGCAGCTACCACATGCGGGGGTTGCCGCATATAGCTGTGTGTGTCTCACAGATATATTACACACACCAATTCAAAAGTAGGGGTTCGTACTGCCTTGTATGATGTAATTTTATTGTTAATAATATAATGCCGCTCTTGTGGCACGTAACTTACATGGGTCTAGCATAGGACTCTGGAAACCTGTGGCTTCCAGGCACGTATACCAACCCTACCGGCATGGTACAACAGGTAGGTCAGTGATCATTACACACGTCTTCAGACCCCATCTGCGCGATAGTTTTTTTTGTTGTGTGTACATGTGTATATATTAGATTGTTCCATCTGTTCACACAATAATACGTGGAAAGGATTGTTAGCTGACTTTAAGGTGGAACATATAAAGGATTCATTACCTACTCACCTTCCATATGTCGCTGTTCGTTTAACTCCACCATTCGTCGTACGAACAGGGTGAGAGCGTGTATGATCTTAGACTTATCTTGAACCCCTGGGAAAACTGTTCAAGATGATTCGATTGATGGTTATAACATGACCTTTACCTCAGGTATGATTATCTTAAATGTCTTGCTTGACTGACAATGTAGCACCTGGGTTGAGGCCAAGGACTTGTTACCCTCCTCCTTTCAGTCTGTTTTTCTATCTCTTCCTCACAACACTCCCGAGAACCCTCCAGCAAACTCCACCACACTCCCCTTCCTGCCAAACCCTTCCCTCTACGTCGTCAGTAATCAAGACAGACATTCATAGCTTCATATGCAGCTACCTGCTGGACCTGGACCATCATTTTATGTTGAACTTATGGTTCACATTCTGGCTTCATGACCTTTAGGTGATAGCCCTTAAATCCAACAACATATATACATCCTGTTATACAACTGATGTTACTGTCTGACGTATGTATGGTGCGGCTTGATGACCTTACCTGCTGATGGTCAAACATGTTATCATGTTGCAAATATCGTGATTTGTATGTTTTGTTGTGTGGCACAGATTCTGGTGTAGATATCTTTAATAACCTTTACCAGTTACTATCCAGTATAGTGAACGATAGACAGACTTACGTGTTACAGACTCCGTATGATAAACACCTGACGAATCTCGACACAAACATTTATATGTTGGGTAAGATCAGAGAACGAGTCGTCCAGTGGCAGAACATAAACCTACAACATGTAACAACAACAACAACAACAACAACAACAACAACAACAACAAACAACTGTTATGTGAAGATCTAGTTATTCAAAGTGAGATGATCACAAGGAAGTTAGGGATATAGAAGAGTAGGAGTGAGGTATAAGCTGGAGGCGGACCCACCCACCGTGGCTGGTGCTATATAGAGCAGTGAGGGATAACACCATATCTTAACCCCTGGTGATGTGTGAGCTTATAAACACTGGTGGTATTTATGGCGGCCACCAACCAGGAAGTAATGTTCACCAGGTATTGCTCTGCTCTACACTGATCCAACAACTACAAGGATAATGTTGTTATAACCTTCTTGATCATGCTGGTTATAGAAGTATTATAGATACATGTTGGTGACACAAGGATAATGTTGTTATAACCTTCTTGATCATGCTGGTTATAGAAGTATTATAGGTACATGTTGGTGACACAAGGATAATGTTGTTATAACCTTCTTGATCATGCTGGTTATAGAAGTATTATAGATACATGTTGGTGACACAAGGATAATGTTGTTATAACCTTCTTGATCATGCTGGTTATAGAAGTATTATAGATACATGTTGGTGACACATCATAATGATGGTCTCGTCTGGTGTCACATAACCACAGTACTTTACTACAGTACATACAGTAATATCAGTCGTAACAACACTATGTATGTAGTCGTGATTACCGTAACATGTGAGTGGCAAGATTGGATGACGTAACGTAACAATATCAGACTTCATCATTCTCAATAGTTTAGGTGGATCATGTAATATTTGGCGTTGCTTCATGTTTTATCAGATGATCAAATGATGGCTGGTCTAATGACCTTCACAAGTCACTGGTCATTAAATCCCACACAGCAACCAACCACTCAGGATGACCAGGAGGGAGCCACCTGGTGCAGACCAAGTGTACCAGCCTGGTGGAGAGGATCAACTGCTCCACCTCAGGATAAGAGCTGCTCAAGTTCTGTAGTGAGGGACACTCCAAGTGGCATGTGAAACTACCAGTCTTAGTTATAAACTACCGCCCGGCTGGCCGGTGGGTGGCTGTGGCCAACATGAACCCAGGGGCTACACACACACACACACACCGCCCACTGACCTGGCCGGTGGGTGGCTGTGGCCAACATGAACCCAGGGGCTACACACACACACACACACACACACCGCCCACTGACCTGACCACCGGCCAGTGGGTGTGGCCAACATGAACCCAGGCGCTACACACACACACACACACACACACAGAGCGGCGCCAGGCTGGAGGCGGGGCATCGTGACGTCACAGGCAAGTCCCTCCCCCCGCCAGATCCAAACATGTGTTGTGTCTGGTGATGGCGGTTCAAGATTTCCCACATTTATATTGATCTTTACATTATCATCCACTCCCAAAGTCACCTGGCATTCTTGTGTTTCAACAACAGACGTGATATATGCAACACCAGGCAAACATTGTACCATTATCTGATAGGTTAATTGGTGCACAATCAAGAACCAGTGAATTTCATCGCCGCCATAAGTAAGTAAGGAAGGTGACTTTAATGATGATAAATACGACCTGGTATGGCTGTGTCTACACACTACCGCCATCTGGTCAACCTGGTACATACCAACATTTAAACTGTGACATTCAACCACAAGGTTTAAAGTCGCTCATCAAAACGCGAACTTAAAATCTATCCATTTAAATCTACCATTCATCAATCAACATTTAAACACCGTCATTTGAACGTAAACCTTCCAGCTGCGTTATTTTACCAGAGTCCTTTAAGATACGTCATATAAACACGAAACTTAAATGTACGTTAAGCTTGTGCAAACCATCATTGAAACTCAAACTTTTGACTTAGAATTGTAATGAAAATGCGAACTTTTAACTCTGTCAAATTACAGCTATTGTACAAAATGATTCACTTAATTGACAAATTTTAATGTCAGTTAATTTAACGATATCCTTTGTGGTTCATCTTTGAAACACAAACCTTTAAACTTTGTCTCTAGAACTGAACACAACCATTAAGTTTCATAACTGGAATGGAAATTTGGATAATCTATCAAAATTCGTCATATAACGCGAACTTTTAAATCCTTCCATTCAGTTGGGCCGTTACTTGCCTGGCTGCCATTCATAATATGTCCTTTTATATTGTATGTTGACTACGCTCTCATTCATTCGTCATTTGGATCGTCTCACTGATATTCCATTCATAAACTTCATTCCTAAAGCTTATTTTTGACCACCATGTTGTTTCCTTAAGGTTTATAATTCTTTGTGTATTTAATAATAGAAGATTCAATGATATTTCTCGTGGTACTGGAATTAGAGTTAATAATGCCATCTCAGTTATTAACTCTAACTCAAGTACCACGAGAAATATCATTGAATCATCTATTTCTGAATACACAAAGAATTATAATCTTAATATTAGTGATGGTCTATACAAATTGGATAACTTTAATGCTGATAAAATGTGTAAACAATTCACCTTCTTGTCCACATAATAAGTTTATGATGCGCTTGTTGTCTGTCTTGGACAATCACATGTTTACCATATGGCGCCCTAGCTACGTCTCTTCGCTGTATATCAGTTGAGTGTTATATTTCTCTCTTGTGTCTCCCTTGATGATGTGAGTATTACACGAAAGTGCACTTGGGAACTTATCGTATTTATTTTCCCTGTGACTCATAAGAGTATACTTGATCACGTGCAAAATTGTGATCCTTTTCAATATATATATATATATATATATATATATATATATATATATATATATATATATATATATATTATCCCTGGGATAGGGGAGAAAGAATACTTCCCACGTATTCCCTGCGTGTCGTAGAAGGCGACTAAAAGGGGAGGGAGCGGGGGGCTGGAAATCCTCCCCTCTCGTTTTTTTTTTAGTTTTCCAAAAGAAGGAACAGAGAATTGGGCCAGGTGAGGGTATTCCCTCAAGGCCCAGTCCTCTGTTCTTAACGCTACCTCGCTAATGCGGGAAATGGCGAATAGTTTGAAAGAAGAAAAGAAATATATATATATATATATATATATATATATATATATATATATATATATATATATATATATATATATATATATATATATATATATATCCTTCAGCATGTTTACTTTCGATAATGAGGAACAAAAGAATGAGCCAAACAAGTAAATTTCGTCAAAGACATCTCTCTTTTCTTAACGCTGCCTCGCAAAGATTTTCATTATTTCAAATTGAAGAAACAGACGTATTTTTCTATTGTCTGGTTAGCTCAGTGGTAGAGCGTGAGTCTCACACACTCAAGGTCGTGGGTTCGAGACCCACATCAGACATATTTTTTGTCTTTTTCTTTTTTCATTTTGTTCGCATCACATGTGTGCAACATTCAGTATGTTCGTCCAACGTTATAGTGAAGATCTTCACAATAAATTGGGGTTTTCGACCTTATCTGAAAGGGTCAGGTCCACCAAGACGTCCTTGAAATCTTCCAGAAGCTTCTGGCGATCCTCCTCCAACTGCTGGGCACATCAGAGTTAACATGGGCCGGACATCGGTTGTGGAACGACTTAATCTGCTTCCGGTAGTTAGCAGGGATGATAATGAGGGCTCTGACCTCATACCAGGTCAGCTTAGTTCCAGTCTATTGCTTAGTTCCAGTCTATTGCTTAGTTCCAGTCTATTGCAACGACAATAAAAAAGTAAAACTCATTTCTTCGTGAAAAATTGAGAGGAAAACACGACAGCAACATGGAGACTTACCCTGTGGTTATTTTGCCGGCAAGTCGGCAACGGTCGGTTAAGCAATATTTTGCCTTGGTAATCTCAGTGCTTCATTATAATACTAAGTGCCAGAAAATGTTCTTGGGGGCGTAGCTCAGTGGTAGAGAGCTCGCTTGGCATGCGAGAGGACCCGGGTTCAAACCCCGGCGCTTCCATTTTTGTTATTTGGGAAATTCATTTTCAGTCATATATATATATATATATATATATATATATATATATATATATATATATATATATATATATATATATATATGTATATATATATATATATATCGTCCGATCAGGGAAGTTAAGCAACGTTGGGTCTGGTTAGTACTTGGATGGGTGACCGTCTGGGAACACCAGATGCTGTTATCCCTGGGGATAGGGAAGAAAGTATACTAGCCACGTATTCCCTGTGTGTCGTACAAGGCGAATAAAAGGAGAGGGAGCGCGAGACTGGAAATCCTCTCCTCTCATTTTCAATTTTCCAAAGAAAGGAATAGAGAAGGGACCAAGTGAGAATATTCCCTCAGAGGCTCAGTGTAGTGAGAGTGTAGTGAGGAAGAGCATAGTGATGATAAGGATATTGTCAAGATAGCTTGTAGAGAAGAAACGAATGTAGTGAAGATCCGAATGTAGCAGAGATAAGGGTTATCAAAGAGTAAAGTTTATTCAAAATGATTATGTAGTGAAGATAAGAACTATTTTTAGTGAACATCAGGGAGTACAATGATGATGGTATGGTAGAAATAACGGTGTAGTGAAGAAGAGGGTATAGTGAAGATATAATTTAGTGAAAATAAGCTAGTAGTGAAGATACACGTTATTGAATATGAGGTTGTAGTGAACTTAACCATATTGACCTGATCACCCAAATCCTCCAAACTACGTTCAAGGACGGATCCAAGGGCAACCGAAAAGGCTATTTCTCTGTGTATTGTTAGTGGTGGTGGTGGTGTGTAGGTGTGTGTAATCATGTATTTGCACTGTATTAGGAGGAAGTTTTACACTCGTGGGGCCCCTTGTAAGTACGTTGTTTGTGTGAGCGGGAAAAATCTAAAGCCTTCCTTGAAACCAGCTTAGTCAAGATAAGGTCATATGAAGATGAGGTTGTAGTGAAGATTATAATGGGCCTTGCATAGTGAAGATAAAGGGATCAAGGAGAGGAGATATAGTAAAGAAGATTATAGTGAACACAAAAGGATTCAAGCTACGTGCAGGGTCGCCTTACGGACTCAATTGAACTTACATTTTAGGTCAAAGGCATCACTAGTACACCCCGTCCAGCCTTAAAGTTTATCCGTGCACACACACACACACACACACACACACACACGTATATATATATATATACATATATATATATATATATATATATATATATATATATATATATATATATATATATATATATATATATATATATATATATACTATCCCTGGGGATAGGGGAGAAAGCATACTTCCCACATATTCCCTGCGTGTCGTAGAAGGCGACTAAAAGGGGAGGGAGCGGGTGGCTGGAAATCCTCCCCTCTCTTGTTTTTTTTTTTAATTTTCCAAAAGAAGGAACAGAGAAGGGGGTCAGGTGAGGATATTCCCTGTAAGGCCCAGTTTTCTGTTCTTAACGCTACCTCGCTAACGCGGGAAATGGCAAATAGTATGAAAGAAGGAGGTAAATAGGGTGCGTAAGACAAGGGAGCAAATGGGAACTTCAGTGAAGGGCGTAAATGGGGAGGTGATAACAAGTAGCGGTGATGTGAGAAGGAGATGGAATGAGTATTTTGAAGGTTTGTTGAATGTGTCTGATGACAGAGTGGCAGATATAGGGTGTTTTGGTCGAGGTGGTGTGCAAAGTGAGAGGGTTAGGGAAAATGATTTGGTAAACAGAGAAGAGGTAGTAAAAGCTTTGCGGAAGATGAAAGCCGGCAAGGCAGCAGGTTTGGATGGTATTGCAGTGGAATTTATTAAAAAAGGGGGTGACTGTATTGTTGACTGGTTGGTAAGGTTATTTAATGTATGTATGACTCATGGTGAGGTGCCTGAGGATTGGCGGAATGCGTGCATAGTGCCATTGTACAAAGGCAAAGGGGATAAGAGTGAGTGCTCAAATTACAGAGGTATAAGTTTGTTGAGTATTCCTGGTAAATTATATGGGAGGGTATTGATTGAGAGGGTGAAGGCATGTACAGAGCATCAGATTGGGGAAGAGCAGTGCGGTTTCAGAAGTGGTAGAGGATGTGTGGATCAGGTGTTTGCTTTGAAGAATGTATGTGAGAAATACTTAGAAAAGCAAATGGATTTGTATGTAGCATTTATGGATCTGGAGAAGGCATATGATAGAGTTGATAGAGATGCTCTGTGGAAGGTATTAAGAATATATGGTGTGGGAGGCAAGTTGTTAGAAGCAGTGAAAAGTTTTTATCGAGGATGTAAGGCATGTGTACGTGTAGGAAGAGAGGAAAGTGATTGGTTCTCAGTGAATGTAGGTTTGCGGCAGGGATGTGTGATGTCTCCATGGTTGTTTAATTTGTTTATGGATGGGGTTGTAAGGGAGGTAAATGCAAGAGTCCTGGAAAGAGGGGCAAGTATGAAGTCTGTTGGGGATGAGAGAGCTTGGGAAGTGAGTCAGTTGTTGTTCGCTGATGATACAGCGCTGGTGGCTGATTCATGTGAGAAACTGCAGAAGCTGGTGACTGAGTTTGGTAAAGTGTGTGGAAGAAGAAAGTTGAGAGTAAATGTGAATAAGAGCAAGGTTATTAGGTACAGTAGGGGTGAGGGTCAAGTCAATTGGGAGGTGAGTTTGAATGGAGAAAAACTGGAGGAAGTGAAGTGTTTTAGATATCTGGGAGTGGATCTGTCAGCGGATGGAACCATGGAAGCGGAAGTGGATCATAGGGTGGGGGAGGGGGCGAAAATTTTGGGAGCATTGAAAAATGTGTGGAAGTCGAGAACACTATCTCGGAAAGCAAAAATGGGTATGTTTGAGGGAATAGTGGTGCCAACAATGTTGTATGGTTGCGAGGCGTGGGCTATGGATAGAGATGTGCGCAGGAGGATGGATGTGCTGGAAATGAGATGTTTGAGGACAATGTGTGGTGTGAGGTGGTTTGATCGAGTAAGTAACGTAAGGGTAAGAGAGATGTGTGGAAATAAAAAGAGCGTGGTTGAGAGAGCAGAAGAGGGTGTTTTGAAATGGTTTGGGCACATGGAGAGAATGAGTGAGGAGAGATTGACCAAGAGGATATATGTGTCGGAGGTGGAGGGAACGAGGAGAAGAGGGAGACCAAATTGGAGGTGGAAAGATGGAGTGAAAAAGATTTTGTGTGATCGGGGCCTGAACATGCAGGAGGGTGAAAGGAGGGCAAGAAATAGAGTGAATTGGAGTCATGTGGTATACAGGGGTTGACGTGCTGTCAGTGGATTGAAGCAAGGCATGTGAAGCGTCTGGGGTAAACCATGGAAAGCTGTGTAGGTATGTATATTTGCGTGTGTGGACGTGTGTATGTACATGTGTATGGGGGGGGGGGTTGGGCCATTTCTTTCGTCTGTTTCCTTGCGCTACCTCGCAAACGCGGGAGACAGCGACAAAGTATAAAAAAAAAAAAAAATATATATATATATATATATATATATATATATATATATATATATATATATATATATATATATATATATATTGGAAAGGAAATGCCTTGATGAATAAGTGATGCCAAGATGTGTCCTACCTCAACGATTGTTGCAGCTGTCTGGTCGACCATTTCACCAATTCCAAAACGTCATTTTAAAGAAACACATTGAATTAAAGAAACTTGCAATGGAGGAAACTTTTCGCATTACAAGAGAAATGAAACTTGCTTTTCAAATGGCAATACCGACATATTGGAAGAACCGGATGTTGGACTATTGCTATGATGGATTAAGGAATGAAAGCAATAGGCTACAAAATGACACTAAATTGTAAGTTGGACCATCTTATTAATAACAGCGACTGGACTAAGAACACAAACCCTTCTTTTGTGATAAACCTGTCTGATAAACAATTAGATAAAGATTCCTTGTGTGCATTAGGCTCTGGATTAAGTTTTGTGTGCTCTAACAGGGAAGCCATCTGTGTAGATATCACATAGTCTTTTTGTAATTTTGAGAAATACAGTAATTTAAATAGTGATGAAATTAATATCTGTAAGATTTAGTGTATGCCAGTTTGTCAAAACCAGTGGAATCTAGTTGCCCTAAAAGATTTATAAGAGATATTAACACCTTAAAAGAAGACAAGGATATAGATATTACTAAAGCAGATAAGGCTAACACTGTTGTGATTTTAGGCAAAGTAACTTTTTATCTAAATTTAATTTTCTTTTAAATGATGACACAATATATTCTAAACTCAGTAAAAATCCCTTAGAAGCAGTTAATTCCCATTTCAATAAATAAATGAAGGTGCTGTTGAAAGGTAATGGTTCTCTCATCAAAAGTTTGTCATCTTTTTCCCCTTCATGCCCATATATGTATGGACTTATCAAAACACATAAACAGAATTTTCCAGCACGACCTATAGTGAGTTCAGTAGGCTCCATCACATATAGATTGTCAAAATGGTTAGTTTCTTTATCAAACCATTTAGTGGGTAAGGTGTCAAATTCTAATATCATGAACAATATGCATTTAGTCAACAAGCTAAACAATATCAATGCTAATTTTGATTTCAAACTAGTCAGCTTCGATGTTTCCTCACTTTTCACAAAAGTTCCAGTTGATGACCTTTTAGAATACATATTTGATGTCTTGGATGATATTCACTTACCTGTTTCAAAGATTGTTTTCATTGATCTGATAAAATTATGTATAAAAGATTGTTTATTTCAATTCAAAAGCGATTATTTTGCTCAAAAATTTGGTATGGCAATGGGTAACCCTCTTTCACCTGCACTAAGTAATCTTTATATGGAATTTTTTGAAACAAAATTACTAAAGGATATCTTACCTTCTAATGCAATTTGGTTTAGGTATGTAGATGATGTTCTTTGTGTTTGACGAACAAATGAAAATTTACAAATATTTCTCCCCTTACTTAACAATTTAGTACCTTCCATCAAATCTACTGTAGAAAATGAAAATAATGGTATGTTACCATTTTTAGATTCCATGATCCATAGGCAAGGAAACAAGTTTAAGTTTAGCAGATACGGAAAACCTACCAATGTCTGCTCATATATCCATTATTACTCATCTCAACATGACAGTTAAATTATCATCATTTCAATATATATATATATATATATATATATATATATATATATATATATATATATATATATATATATATATATATATATATATAATTATATATATATTTTTTTCTTTTTCCTCATACTATTCGCCGTTTCCCGCGATAGCGAGGTAGCGTTAAGAACAGAGGATTGGGCCTTTTTTGGAATATCCTCACCTGGCCCCATCTGTTCCTTCTTTTGGAAAATTAAAAAAAAAAAAGAGAGGGGAGGATTTCCAGCCCCCCGCTCCCTCCCCTTTTAGTCGCCTTCTACAACACGCAGGGAATACGTGGGAAGTATTCTTAATCCCCTATCCCCAGGGATAATATATATATATATATATATATATATATATATATATATATATATATATATATATATATATATATATATATATATATATATATATATATATATATATATGTTTATATATATATATATATATATATATATATATATATATATATATATATATATATATATATATATATATATATATATATCATTTATTATTATCATTATCATTATACTTTGCCGCTGTCTCCCGCGTTAGCGAGGTAGCACAAGGAAACAGATGAAAGAATGACCCAACCCACCCACATATACATGTATATACACAAATGCCCACTCACGCACATATATATATATATTTTTTTTTTTTTTTTACTTTGTCGCTGTCTCCCGCGTTTGCGAGGTAGCGCAAGGAAACAGACGAAAGATATGGCCCAACCCACCCCCATACACATGTATATACATACACGTCCACACGCGCAAATATACATACCTACACAGCTTTCCATGGTTTACCCCAGACGCTTCACATGCCCTGATTCAATCCACTGACAGCACGTCAACCCCGGTATACCACATCGATCCAATTCACTCCATTCCTTGCCCTCCTTTCATATATATATATATATATATATATATATATATATATATATATATATATATATATATATATATATATATATATATATATTTATATACCTCGCAAACGCGGGAGACAGCGAAAAAGCAAAAAAAAAAAAAAAATATATATATATATATATATATATATATATATATATATATATATATATTATCCCTGGAGATAGGGGAGAAAGAATACTTCCCACGTATTCCCTGCGTGTCGTAGAAGGCGACTAAAAGGGGAGGGAGCAGCGGGCTGGAAATCCTCCCCTCTCGTTTTTTTTTTTTTTATTTTCCAAAAGAAGGAACAGAGAACGAGGCCAGGTGAGGATATTCCCTCAGAGGCCCAGTCCTCTGTTCTTAACGCTACCTTGCTAACGCGGGAAATGGCGAATAGTATGAAAGAAAAGAAAAAAAGATATATATATATATATATATATATATATATATATATATATATATATATATATATATATATATATATATATATATATATATATATTTTTTTTTTTTTTTATACTTTGTCGCTGTCTCCCGCGTTTGCGAGGTAGCGCAAGGAAACAGACGAAAGAAATGGCCCAACCCCCCCCCATACACATGTATATACATACGTCCACACACGCAAATATACATACCTACACAGTTTTCCATGGTTTACCCCAGACGCTTCACATGCCTTGATTCAATCCACTGACAGCACGTCAGCCCCGGTATACCACATCGCTCCAATTCACTCTATTCCTTGCCCTCCTTTCACCCTCCTGCATGTTCAGGCCCCGATCACACAAAATCTTTTTCACTCCATCTTTCCACCTCCAATTTGGTCTCCCTCTTCTCCTTGTTCCCTCCACCTCCGACACATATATCCTCTTGGTCAATCTTTCCTCACTCATCCTCCCCATGTGCCCAAACCATTTCAAAACACCCTCTTCTGCTCTCTCAACCACGCTCTTTTTATTTCCACACATCTCTCTTACCCTTACTTTACTCACTCGATCAAACCACCTCACACCACACATTGTCCTCAAACGTCTCATTTCCAGCACATCCATCCTCCTGCGCACAACTCTATCCATAGCCCACGCCTCGCAACCATACAACATTGTTGGAACCACTATTCCTTCAAACATACCCATTTTTGCTCTCCGAGATAATGTTCTCGACTTCCACACATTCTTCAAGGCCCCCAGGATTTTCGCCCCCTCCCCCACCCTATGATCCACTTCCGCTTCCATGGTTCCATCCGCTGCCAGATACACTCCCAGATATCTAAAACACTTCACTTCCTCCAGTTTTTCTCCATTCAAACTCACCTCCCAATTGACTTGACCCTCAACCCTACTGTACCTAATAACCTTGCTCTTATTCACATTTACTCTTAACTTTCTTCTTCCACACACTTTACCAAACTCAGTCACCAGCTTCTGCAGTTTCACACATGAATCAGCCACCAGCGCTGTGTCATCAGCGAACAACAACTGACTCACTTCCCAAGCTCTCTCATCCCCAACAGACTTCATACTTGCCCCTCTTTCCAAAACTCTTGCATTTACCTCCCTAACAACCCCATCCATAAACAAATTAAACAACCATGGAGACATCACACACCCCTGCCGCAAACCTACATTCACTGAGAACCAATCACTTTCCTCTCTTCCTACACGTACACATGCCTTACATCCTCGATAAAAACTTTTCACTGCTTCTAACAACTTGCCTCCCACACCATATATTCTTAATACCTTCCACAGAGCATCTCTATCAACTCTATCATATGCCTTCTCCAGATCCATAAATGCTACATACAAATCCATTTGCTTTTCTAAGTATTTCTCACATACATTCTTCAAAGCAAACACCTGATCCACACATCCTCTACCACTTCTGAAACCACACTGCTCTTCCCCAATCTCATGCTCTGTACATGCCTTCACCCTCTCAATCAATACCCTCCCATATAATTTACCAGGAATACTCAACAAACTTATACCTCTGTAATTTGAGCACTCACTCTTATCCCCTTTGCCTTTGTACAATGGCAATATGCACGCATTCCGCCAATCCTCAGGCACCTCACCATGAGTCATACATACATATACATATATATATATATATATATATATATATATATATATATATATATATATATATATATATATATATATATATATATATGTGTGTGTGTGTATGTTTACCAAATGGCGTCCTAGCTTCGTCTCTTCTATGTATATCAACTGACTGTTATATTCCTCCCTTGTGTCTCCCCTGATGATGTGATTATTACACGAAAGTGCACTTGGGAACTTTTCATGTTTCATTTTCCCCATGGACTCGTAGGAAAATATATATATATATATATATATATATATATATATATATATATATATATATATATATATATATATATATATATATATATATATATATATATATGTATATATATATATATATATATATATATATATATATATATATATATATATATATATATATATATATATATATATATATATATATATATATATGTATGTGTGTACGTGTAGGAAGAGAGGAAAGTTATTGGTTCTCAGTGAATGTAGGTTTGCGGCAGGGGTGTGTGATGTCTCCATGGTTGTTTAATTTGTTTATGGATGGGGTTGTTAGGGAGGTAAATGCAAGAGTTTTGGAAAGAGGGGCAAGTATGAAGTCTGTTGTGGATGAGAGAGCTTGGGAAGTGAGTCAGTTGTTGTTCGCTGATGATACAGCGCTGGTGGCTGATTCATGTGAGAAACTGCAGAAGCTGGTGACTGAGTTTGGAAAAGTGTGTGGAAGAAGAAAGTTAAGAGTAAATGTGAATAAGAGCAAGGTTATTAGGTACAGTAGGGTTGAGGGTCAAGTCAATTGGGAGGTGAGTTTGAATGGAGAAAAACTGGAGGAAGTGAAGTGTTTTAGATATCTGGGAGTGGATCTGGCAGCGGATGGAACCATGGAAGCGGAAGTGGATCATAGGGTGGGGGAGGGGGCGAAAATCCTGGGGGCCTTGAAGAATGTGTGGAAGTCGAGAACATTATCTCGGAAAGCAAAAATGGGTATGTTTGAAGGAATAGTGGTTCCAACAATGTTGTATGGTTGCGAGGCGTGGGCTATGGATAGAGTTGTGCGCAGGAGGATGGATGTGCTGGAAATGAGATGTTTGAGGACAATGTGTGGTGTGAGGTGGTTTGATCGAGTGAGTAACGTAAGGGTAAGAGAGATGTGTGGAAATAAAAAGAGCGTGGTTGAGAGAGCAGAAGAGGGTGTTTTGAAGTGGTTTGGGCACGTGGAGAGGATGAGTGAGGAAAGATTGACCAAGAGAATATATGTGTCGGAGGTGGAGGGAACAAGGAGAAGAGGGGGACCAAATTGGAGGTGGAAAGATGGAGTGAAAAAGATTTAGTGTGATCGGGGCCTGAACATGCAGGAGGGTGAAAGGAGGGCAAGGAATAGAGTAAATTGGAGCGATGTGGTATACCGGGGTTGACGTGCTGTCAGTGGATTGAATCAGGGCATGTGAGGCGTCTGGGGTAAACCATGGAAAGCTGTGTAGGTATGTATATTTGCGTGTGTGGACGTATGTATATACATGTGTATGGGGGGGGTTGGGCCATTTCTTTCGTCTGTTTCCTTGCGCTACCTCGCAAACGCGGGAGACAGCGACAAAGTATAATAAAAAAAATAAAAAATAATATATATATTGGAAAGGATCACAATTTTGAGCGTGATCAAGATATTCCGATAAGTCCACGGGGAGACACAAGAGAGATATATAACAGTCAGTTGATATACAAGGAAGAGACGTAGCTAGGACGCCATTTGGTAAACATGTGATTGACCAAGACAGAGAACGAGCGTATCATAAACTTATCATTTTACAAATTTTATCAACACTAAAGTTATCTAATTTGTATAGACCATCACTGATATTGAGATTATAATTCTTTGTGTATTTGATAATAGAAGATTACTCCAGCTCTATTACCACTAGAAATATCATTGGATCTTCTATCATTAAATACACAAAGAATTATAATCCTATCATTAGTGATGGTGTATACAAATTAGATAACTTTATTCTGCACATTACCCTTCTATTAACCCCGTTATCGCTGTCGTTTATCCGTTTATTTCTGGCATTTTCCTCAAAGTATACCTGACTTTATAAGATATTTTTCTAAACGACTTTTGAAAGTATTTATGGTTTTAGCATTCACTATGTCTGACGGTAACTTATTCCAGTGTTAAACCACACCTATAGGAAAAGAAACTTTATTCCACGTCCGTACTACATTATTTAGCTTTGAGTTTTATTCCATTTGTCCTGGTAACCGCATTTTCTTGTATTTCGAAAAGATGCTCGAGGTTTACTTTATTGAACTTATTCAGAATTTTGAACACTTGGATCAAGTCGCTGCGAAGTCAACGTGTCTTAAGGGAGAAGAGATCCAATCATTATAGCCTCTCTTCGTATACCAGATTTCTAAAGGATGAATTCCAGATTTCTTCAACTTGCCTGTCGGCTGATAGAGAGAGAGAGAGAGAGAGAGAGAGAGAGAGAGAGAGAGAGAGAGAGAGAGAGAGAGAGAGAGAGAGAGAGAGAGAGAACCTACCTACGAGTATTTACGATCACAAAAAAAATACTGAAAACAAAGGCCCCGCCGGGAATCGAACCCGGACCAACTGTTTATGAGGCAGATGTGCTAACCACTACACCACGGAGCCACTTGTCAGTGGCGGAAAAAGTCTCTTATATATTAACAAAAGTGACTGAGGACTTAAAGAATCTGGTACAAACATAATGGTTATTGTGATAGATTATTAGTTTATGATAAATATGTATTGTGTTGCATTATAATGGTTGTTCAGAACCAAGATCTTTAAGCCTGAATCCTTAAGATTATATAAGATATAATAAAAACATGTTAGAAACATAAGAATTTGATTTTAAAGAACAGAACGCATTATCATGTTGGTATCTAAGTGAAAATGCAATACAATGAGTTAGTTTAAGGCAGGAGTATTTTATCTTTGAACAAAATATCTACATCTACGTCCCTGATCTTTCATCATCATTTCTTATGTTTACTATCAAGAAATGCTTCTTATCTTACATAAAAATTCTGTATAGGTATTTGATTAATGTTCTCCAACGACGCGTTGTATAACTCTTCGTTAGTGAAGTTCATTTCGTGTAATGGATCATGCATTACAAAGCTGTGTCTATCCACACAGGTGTCACACGTCTCGGATAAAGCTATATTCTAGAGATAGTGTATATCTAACATATGTATGTGTTTTATAAATATTCATAAAAAGTTTTCCTGAGGGACAATACCCAAGACTTTCGTATTAAAGTTGATCAGTTGTAAGTGATCAAGCATTACAAAGGTGTGTCCATTACCACAGGTGCTACTGATCCCGGGTAAAGGTATTTCATCATCTTTGTATCTTTAACCTTTCTAGTTATAGATGTTTCATCCCTGATTCCATCCTTACAATCGATGTATGTGGTTTGTGTTGCCTTTATCCTAAACATATCATTAGTCAGTTGAAGTGGAGAACATGCTTCTGACCCTAGCCACTCTACTCCGTCTTGCATATGCTATTCAAGAGGTGTTACCGGATTCCGCCGATACTATAAGTGCCTACGTCATGAGAGGTCTTCTTTTTTATAACTTTTGATGATTTATATTGTTTGGGTTATGTATTTCGTTTTGTGATGTTAATAAAATTGTTGAAATTCACATATCATATTCTTTATTTGTCATTTAATGAACTCTAGTTTATCAAACTTGATTGTTTGTTGTTTTTTATATCAATATATATTTTCTCTGAAAAATACTTTAGTTTAATTCATAAATGATATTTCTAAGTAACACGCGGATAATTTTTCCATTAGTGTTCATTATATGAGTATATATACTTACTCCTTTACTTATCTACATCTTACATACATACATACATACATACATACATATAAATCTCCAACAGCCAGGATCGAACCCGGCGCCCTTGTGTAAGAGGAGGGAATGCTACCACTAGGCTATGAGCCTGGCAAAATAGGAAATAACGTTATTCGAATACTATGTACTCGAATACCCTTCGTCTCACTTTGGTGAGCAACGGGGTCTACACCGGTCATTTCCCAACAGGCGCACATAGCCAGCAGATGGCATTTTACCGAACCTAATTATAGATTGAGAGGTTTATTATTTTCTTAAGCGAAAAGTCCTTGTTTCCAAGTTCTGGAGAAATTAAAGTACATTTCAATGTAAACATGAAGTAAAAAGTATAGAAATTTAACGTTTTCCCCGACGCCGTCTCCAATCAGTACTGTTTACTATCTGCTTGGGACTCCGCGATGACCTTCAAGTCTCGAACCAGGCGGGGGCGTGGGTACTGGTCAATGAAGTAAAGAGTATAGAAATTCAACGTTTTCCCCGATGTCGCCTCTCCACTCTGCTATCTGTTTGGGACTTTGCGATGACCTTCAAGTGTCGGATCAAAGAAAGCAGACTGGGGCGCTGGAATTGGTCAATATCAGTGGCGAGATGGACAAGCTGGCACAGGCGGTGTCGGACTCCGTCGTCCTTCTGATCCTCAGCCAATTGGGCAATGAGTTACCCGAAGGAGTAGACGTCGTTAGCGGGAGCAACTGGCTCTCCCTCAATGATTTCGGGGGCTATCCAGGGACATTGCGCTGGGTCACCTGTTATAGGAGGCACGTCACCAGCGTAACTGCTCAGACCGTAGTCGATGATATGGAAGACTGGGCCATGGTGGCGGGTCTGGGTTACGGTAACATTATTCATCTTGAAGTCAAGATGAATGACCCCCTTATCATGAATTTCTTGAAGTCTCTTCCCAATGGAGATGAGAGACTCAATAACCTCCTGGCCGCTGCAGTTTTCTAAGTAGCTGACGTAGTTTTGACCAGTGTAGGACATCAGGAGTCTTGCTGGATGGAAAGCCAGACCCTTGACCAATGGGGCCCCTCCAGCGCCGGACAGGTAGATCTGAATGTCAGCTTCGCGAAGGAGAGCGTACCTCGCGTCGTTTTTCTTCATGGTTTTAAGGACACTATATTCATAATTGAAGCGAACGAGCTGAACTGATCCATTGCCGCCCTCGCCAATATCGGAAACGATTCGAATCCACCTTAACTGGTCCTCGCTGAGGATGTAGTCCTGAAGGTCTGCCTCCAAGCTGAGATCGGCCACGTCTAGGGAAGGGTAGGCAGTTGGTGAGCTGGTGGGTTGGGCCGCGACTGGAGGGAGGGATTCAGTTGATGGATGTGTGGGTTGTGCCACGAGTGGAGGGAGGGATGCAATTGGTGGGTTTGTGGGTTGGGCCACGACTGGAAGGGGGGATGTAGTTGGTGGGGGTGTGGGTTGGGCCACGACTGGAAGGGGGGATGTAGTTGGTGGAGGTGTGGGTTGGGCCACGAGTGGAGGGGGGGATGCAGTTGGTGGGTGGATGAGTTGGGCCTCGACTGCAGTTGCTGGTGGGGTGGGTTGTTGCACGGTGTTGGGGGAGTCTACAACGTCCCCACAGGTGACTAGTATTTGTATCCCGCGAGCTGCAAGTCTCTCCCGCAGAGCGGCAGCATTGCGGGCAGCAACAAGGCGGTTCACTCTCGCCTGCCGCTCGTCCACCACATGCTCCTGACGAGTGCGACGGCGTTCCCGACGAACGGTGTGCCGGCCACGCCACGCAATAGCCTGTTGACGCTCCCAGTGGCTCGCTCTTCTTCGGGTTTCGACGATTCGAGTAACTCGGTCCATAGGAGGGGTATATGTTATTGTCCTTTGATGAGATTTGACTAGACCCATCAATTTCATATACGTGTTGAGCCAAAAATATGGTGGTATTTAGTAAAGATAGAAACAGTTAACATATATAGTGGTGTTATGTAGTTAAGATAGAAACAGTTAACATACTCTGGCTAAGATAGAAACCTAAGGACATAAGGAACACAAAGGTGTTGCGAACATGTCATGAATTTGAGATGAACATAAGCGTAGTGGACATTCAATGATAAAGGTGAGGATGGGCTTAACTTATGGTGAAGAAAAGGGTGCATTAAACAAATAATGAACATTAGGTAGTAATGAACATGTCATGTCACGTAAATGTGTGGTGAACATATGATGAACGAAAGGGTGTAGTGAACATTTATTGAACATAAGTGGGTAAAGAGCGTATGATTAACGTTATAGTGTGGTGAATATTAAGTGATGAACATGATGTAGGGCTTAGCAGATGATGAACATAAGTGGTTAGTGAACAGATGATGAACATAAAGGGTGCAGTGATCATATAGATGAACTTGGATGATCATATAGATGAACTATAATTCTATCTATTTAAGATAGAATTATAGATTGAGAGATTTATTATTTTCTTAGGCGAAAGGTCCTTTTTCCAAGTTCTGGAGAAATTGAAGTACCTTTCAATGGAAACATGAAGTAAAAAGTATAGAAATTTAACGTTTTCCCCGTTATCGCCTCTCCAGTCTGCTATCTGCTTGTGACTTCGCGATGACCTGCATGTGTCGGAATGATATAAGGAAGAAATAGCAAGGAATGATTAAACAGGAAAGCGATGGAAACGAAGAACATTTGCTCCCAGGATCGTGGTGGTGGAGGTGTTGGCCAGGGTGGTGGCTGGAGTTGTCTGTCGGTCCGTCAGGTGTGATGATGGCGACACGTCTACAAGGGACGGGTGGCGGGCGGATGATGGACATCTTCCCTTTACTTCCCTACGAATGATATTCATTATTTCTATTTCTCAAGCGCTGAACTTTAAATACTGCAGACTTGCCAGCCATGTCACAGCCGGTTGGAAGGTATGTAAACCACAGACACACTTAGAGAGGGCGTTAGTGTGAAGATAGATTTATAAACCCGCCATATTTCGCGAGTAATATGCAGCAATATGATCCTTCCCCCTGCAACACTAGTACAGCCAGCCATGGTCATCACTGCAGAAGGAGACACCCTTCAACGCATCTTCACTACACCTTGAATCATACGTCACCTTCAACCCTCAACAAATGCACAGCGGAACTACAACCCTGTTGTAGGGTTTGACCTGAGGCCAACCTCACTACATGCTTATCTTCACTACAACCGAAAGACAAACAGACAGACTGACAGTCAGACAGAGGGCGTGAGAGAGAGAGAGAGAGAGAGAGAGAGAGAGAGAGAGAGAGAGAGAGAGAGAGAGAGAGAGAGAGAGAGAGAGAGAGAGACCGACTGATATCAATATAAAGAGGGAGAGAGAAGAAAGAAAGCGAGAGAGAGAGAGAGAGAGAGAGAGAGAGAGAGAGAGAGAGAGAGAGAGAGAGAGAGAGAGAGAGAGAGAGAGAGAGAGGGAGAGAGAGAGAGAGAGAGAGAGAGAGAGGGAAAAGCACTGCTCTTCCCCAATCTGATGCTCTGTACATGCCTTCACCCTCTCAATCAATACCCTCCCATATAATTTACCAGGAATACTCAACAAACTTATACCTCTGTAATTTGAGCACTCACTCTTATCCCCTTTGCCTTTGTACAATGGCACTATGCACGCATTCCGCCAATCCTCAGGCACCTCACCATGAGTCATACATACATTAAATAACCTTACCAACCAGTCAACAATACAGTCACCCCCTTTTTTAATAAATTCCACTGCAATACCATCCAAACCTGCTGCCTTGCCGGCTTTCATCTTCCGCAAAGCTTTTACTACCTCTTCTCTGTTTACCAAATCATTTTCCCTAACCCTCTCACTTTGCACACCACCTCGTCCAAAACACCCTATATCTGCCACTCTGTCATCAGACACATTCAACAAACCTTCAAAATACTCATTCCATCTCCTTCTCACATCACCACTACTTGTTATCACCTCCCCATTTACGCCCTTCACTGAAGTTCCCATTTGCTCCCTTGTCTTACGCACCCTATTTACCTCCTTCCAGAACATCTTTTTATTCTCCCTAAAATTTACTGATAGTCTCTCACCCCAACTCTCATTTGCCCTTTTTTTCACCTCTTGCACCTTTCTCTTGACCTCCTGTCTCTTTCTTTTATACTTCTCCCACTCAATTGCATTTTTTCCCTGCAAAAATCGTCCAAATGCCTCTCTCTTCTCTTTCACTAATACTCTTACTTCTTCATCCCACCACTCACTACCCTTTCTAAACAGCCCACCTCCCACTCTTCTCATGCCACAAGCATCTTTTGCGCAATCCATCACTGATGGATTTGTATGTAGCATTTATGGATCTGGAGAAGGCATATGATAGAGTTGATAGAGATGCTCTGTGGAAGGTATTAAGAATATATGGTGTGGGAGGCAAGTTGTTAGAAGCAGTGAAAAGTTTTTATCGAGGATGTAAGGCATGTGTACGTGTAGGAAGAGAGGAAAGTGATTGGTTCTCAGTGAATGTAGGTTTGCGGCAGGGGTGTGTGATGTCTCCATGGTTGTTTAATTTGTTTATGGATGGGGTTGTTAGGGAGGTAAATGCAAGAGTTTTGGAAAGAGGGGCAAGTATGAAGTCTGTTGGGGATGAGAGAGCTTGGGAAGTGAGTCAGTTGTTGTTCGCTGATGATACAGCGCTGGTGGCTGATTCATGTGAGAAACTGCAGAAGCTGGTGACTGAGTTTGGTAAAGTGTGTGGAAGAAGAAAGTTAAGAGTAAATGTGAATAAGAGCAAGGTTATTAGGTACAGTAGGGTTGAGGGTCAAGTCAATTGGGAGGTGAGTTTGAATGGAGAAAAACTGGAGGAAGTGAAGTGTTTTAGATATCTGGGAGTGGATCTGGCAGCGGATGGAACCATGGAAGCGGAAGTGGATCATAGGGTGGGGGAGGGGGCGAAAATTTTGGGAGCCTTGAAAAATGTGTGGAAGTCGAGAACATTATCTCGGAAAGCAAAAATGGGTATGTTTGAAGGAATAGTGGTTCCAACAATGTTGTATGGTTGCGAGGCGTGGGCTATGGATAGAGTTGTGCGCAGGAGGATGGATGTGCTGGAAATGAGATGTTTGAGGACAATGTGTGGTGTGAGGTGGTTTGATCGAGTAAGTAACGTAAGGGTAAGAGAGATGTGTGGAAATAAAAAGAGCGTGGTTGAGAGAGCAGAAGAGGGTGTTTTGAAATGGTTTGGGCACATGGAGAGAATGAGTGAGGAAAGATTGACCAAGAGGATATATGTGTCGGAGGTGGAGGGAACGAGGAGAAGAGGGAGACCAAATTGGAGGTGGAAAGATGGAGTGAAAAAGATTTTGTGTGATCGGGGCCTGAACATGCAGGAGGGTGAAAGGAGGGCAAGGAATAGAGTGAATTGGAGCGATGTGGTATACAGGGGTTGACGTGCTGTCAGTGGATTGAATCAAGGCATGTGAAGCGTCTGGGGTAAACCATGGAAAGCTGTGTAGGTATGTATATTTGCGTGTGTGGACGTGTGTATGTACATGTGTATGGGGGGGGGGGTTGGGCCATTTCTTTCGTCTGTTTCCTTGCGCTACCTCGCAAACGCGGGAGACAGCGACAAAGTATAAAAAAAAAAAAAAAAAAAAATATATATATACATATATATATATATATATATATATATATATATATATATATATATATATATATATATATATATATATATATATATATATATATATATATATATATATATATATATATATATATATTTGATGGAAGGACAATGTGGGTGTTACCGGACTAACCCTTCGGTGCAGCTGTATGCCATCATCAGTCGACGAGTGTAAGAGTACAGCCTCGTCGAAGAAGCCCTCACTCCATCACCTACCCTGCTTCTGATTGTTGCGCAACCTCAATTGCTCACGAGAGTCAGTGGGTTATGAATGTGTAAAAGTTAAAGGCATGAAAAACACAATTCTTCCTCTCTCACAATAAAGCTTACTGGAAAGCTAGGAAGACATTTTATGCTTCTGGTAACAAATATGTGACAAATAAGGATAAATCGAAAGGTTTAGTGTTGTCCTATTCTCCCAACTTAGCTCATCTAAGACATGTTCTTAACAAACAGTTCTTGTAATGTTGCTTTCCAGTACAAATACACCATCAGCAAGGGCGTCCTGCTGTCAATGGATTGAACTAGGGTATGTGAAATGCCTGTGGTAAACCATGGAAAGGTCTGTGGGGCATGGATGTGGATAGGGAGCTGTGGTTTCGCTGCATTACACATGACAGCTAAGAGACTGAGTGCGAACGAATGTGGTGGCCTTTTTTGTCAGTTTTCCGGGCGCTACCTCGCCATTACTATTATCATAAATATCATCACTGATATCATAATCATTATCTATTATCATTATTATCAATTGTCATCATTTTTATTACCATCATTCCTGATATTATTGATATTATTATTATTATTAATACTATTATTATCATCATTCACCATATATACATATATATCAATATGTTATTGATATCATTAGTCTTTTCATTATCATTAATGATATTATTATCATTAATATCAATATCATAATTATCATTATTACTATCATGACCTCTTGTGGGGCCCCCATCATCCACTGGGGTCCCGACACTACACCCTGACCATGTCATCCTCCCTCGCCACTGAGAATGGCATTTTACCATGGATGACTGTCCATGGTGGATATAGCCATGGATGACTGTCCATGGTTGATATAGCCATGGATGACTGTCCATGGTGGGATATAGCCATAGATGACTGTCCATGGTGGATATAGCCATAGATGACTGTTCATGGTGGGATATAGCCAGGGATGGTTTGGATAACTGAATGAAATAGTTATTTACAATTGATCTTGATATCTCGTTATATAGAAATATGCAGTAATAATATGGCACATCCCCACACATTCCCGGAGACAGTTGGGTCACCAGACTCCACAGCCTTCATTGGGCTATCAGTCAAGACGCCAGAACCCCTCGCTATCCTCCGCCAAGTCATCACCAGACACTACAGCTTCAGACTTCACCTTTTGGGCCACATCATCAGTCACAACTTCAGACTTCACCTCTTCGGCTACATCATCTGTCATAACTTCAGACTTCACCTCTTCGGCTACATCATCAGTCACAACTTCAGACTTCACCTCTTCGGCTACATCACCAGACACAGCTGTCAGACTCACGCAGACTATCATTAATTTTTCATTAGGTATTTGTCATTATCATTTTACTGTGAGTTCCATAGAGTTAGGTGCATGTTGCCACTGGCTCACTGTTCCCACGGGCTACTGTTAATCAGGATGTTTGAACACGTAAGAGCTGATCTGTTATTTGAACACGTTGTTGAATGGGTGTTGACGGACTCCCATATAACCCCTGCCAGTGTGACCTGAGGGGACACACTGGCCAGCATCGTCACACTGTTCACTAGAGTGTGTCGTAGTGTGTCATAAGACTATAGCCCAGAGTACTACAGATGGACGTACACGTTTTGTTGTAATAAATCTACAAAGGCCGCCTGATCTTCATTGAGTACCACAGACGAAGAAGACCTGATTTCCTTCCTCTCAACTCAACCTTACAAATGGTGGCAGTGACGTAAGAACCCACGTGACCACACACGACCGTCACATCTACTTCATATTTCTACGTCTGGTGTTGCCAGCAGTCATACAAGCCTACCTGACACAGTCCTGGTGCTCCCTCCTGTGGACGTTAAGGGCGGAACCCACGGCCGGCTACGTGCTCCATCACCCGTACCTCAATGCATTGAAGATACGCCTTTATAGCATTGCTGACACTGTGTCGCTTGCAAGGGCATCAAGACAGCGCCACCGCCGGGGAGTGTTGTCATCACATCCAGACGTGTCAAGCAAGGTCAGCCATCCTGCCAACACCAACGTGGAGGTCATCTTGTCAACCGCTCCAGAGACGCGTCATCATCAGCCGTGGCGACATCCCAGACGTCAGCATCGCGTGGTCCAGCCCTTGTCGCTCACTCAACTTTCCTGCTAGCGAGTCGCTACTCTGCACACGTCTTCACCTCGCTACACCCAGCGAGCCGCTACTCTGCACACGTCTTCATTTCGCTACACTCAGCGAGCCGCTACTCTGCACACATCTCCACCTTGCTACACCCAAGACGCCTTCGTAAGCGAATCTCCCATTCAGATAAGAACTGTGTCAAAATGGTTCACTCTGTGAGGTATGCTCCTTTTGTGTGTTACTAGTTCTTAGTCTATAAATATAAACATTTATATATTTTGGGTAATATGATTATTCATCTTTGTAGTTTAGTAAATTAATCTAAGTTTTCAGTTATTCTTGCATATATTCTTTCTTATGTTTTCATACATTGGTACTATTCATTTTAGTGATGATTACTTTCATATATAGAGTCCATTACTGATATGTTATACTATTATGTGCACCTCTCATATACAGAGTCTTGTATTCATATGTTATACTGTTATGCCAGCCTTTTATTGCCTTTATTACATTACAGTATTTTCAAATGATATTCATGTTGTGTATTTTGTATTAGGTCAATATAGTTAAATATATTTTAGATATTTTTGGGGGCTATTACTTACACACTTTATGTAAGATTGTATTACAAGTCCGATGAAATTCCACGCGGTAATCGTAAAGGTTCATATGTACTTAGGAATTTACCTAGAATCCCTTATTATAAACGGAACCAGCCTTCTAAAATGGCGATGTCACACAAAGTTGTTTTGACAGATTCTGGTGACACAGATGACCCACAGAAACCTTCTCACACGTTACCACACCCACACCCACCTCCCCCGCCACCTCACAAAAACTCCTTCACTAAAAACCGTTGTAACACTAAAACAAGCTAGGGAACCACACGAGTTATTTGATGGTAAACTGTCAAATTTTGATCGGTGGATTAGAAATGCAGAGGACATTGTTGAACATAATGGTGATTCAGGAGACAGAACGCTTATATCGGCTGCTAAAAACCTCATTGATTTCCACCAGCCTAACAATTAAGCTAGGGTTGTCTATGACTCAGATGACATTGGAAACTGTACATCTTGGGAGGAATTTAAAACGTTGTTTACATCAGGTTGTGAGGAATCATTCTCAGATAGTTTACTACACGTCCTTTTACGTGCTCTTAACACAACATACTTGGATGATACGTCAGTCCCTGATCACTGGAGTACCTTACATGGAAGAATGAGATTAGTTAGGCAGGCTTATGAATCCTTACCCTGGATATCGGCCATGATGAATCCTGAAACTCATGTGCAAACATTCATGCGTTTATTACACATAACCTTCATTCTCAAGGACCTGACCTCCAGACGTAAGACGACGGTTACTTAATGAGAACATCGACCCATCATTGTGGGTCAGTAACAAAAGTGTTGAATTACACTCAAAAGAAATGTGGTTATTCCAACACCAAGACACTGGGAGAGTGTCGGCTTCCCAAAGTGTGACGTAACATTCTAGTGGTCAACACAATCATTCTTCTCATGGTCAAATACAGCGATTCAGTGATGACAAACACTCACATAAAGTGACGTGCTTCCGGTGTGGCCAACCAGGACATAAAGCGAATGTGTGTCCTTACACATGGGACTCATTCTCACGTGAGCCTCGACCAGAACAACAAACGCAGTCAACGACCCATGTCATCACAGCCTCGGTCGTCACAATTCTGCCGACCTAGTCATGATTTCCTCCAGTCAGACATCAGGCTGACCTTCACCCGCTCGCGCCCAACACCACCAAGCAGGTGTTCATATCATAGCAACGCTAGACACACTTCAGCGGAATGTCGAGCATTAGCTAGACAGACGTCACCTAACACAGGTTCATCATGTCATTATCAACAATGACAATCTCTCGCTCATGACAAGACTCCATCACATAAGGAACTCTTAAGACATTTTCGTTCTTCGCCATTTTCTCACATTACAAGTTTCGATTTAGTGGGTTCTTTCCAGGATAAGCCAATCACAATCTTTCTAGACAGCAACACGGAAGCAGATGTCATTCATTGTGATTTTATTCAACCATTAATGGGGCGCACTCAACTTTTTCAATGCTCGGACTTTTACCCATCCCTTCAAAGTATCTCAAATGAAAATCTCGACGTAAGGGGCACTATTAAAATGAACATTCGCATAGGCGACTCGGTCATTACCGTCACCCCTTACATTGTTCGTGGTGTAACTTTTCCTGCTAACTTGTTACTAGGACGCCACTCTATGTGTGGCACAACATAAGATCTGTCCTATTTATCATGTGGTTTGTGTTGATAATACGTTCCTGCCATTGTCAGAGAAGAGTTCTCACTCAGTCAGAGTCATTAATACATCTGCTCCCACGTCCTGCTTCACGGTAGACAATACGCATCCTTTTTACTTTACTTTTCTACTCATCATTGCCCTGGTAAACTGAGAACCAACATGACTCTGCATAGTAACACATTAACGAAGGTTCCTCTCTCACTTTCTCGAACATGGATGAATGATCATGAACTTAGACATAGTCAGGGTGATCTCGCACTAAGAGTAGTTGCTGAACCTTCCTCACTAACTGTCACACGACTATCCATGATGGACGCCTCTATTCATGAGACCCCAGATGGAGAGGTCACCATATACATTGCCAATACGGGACCCCACTCCTGTCCGTCTCCGTAGAGGGACTAAGCTGGTGGAATTCTCCGTTTTGAAGTCCGGAATTCAAGACGAGGAGTTGCATGAGTTTAACATCCGTCTAGTCTCACATTCCATTAACCCACCACCACCTACTCCTCCTACCCCTGACTCAGCAGTGCACGGCTTGAGTCAGCTCCCCACCATCACCCCTGACATGATATCCAAGGTAGGATTAACCAAACATGTTGACCAGTTAACAGACTTACTTAACCAGTATAGGTCTACTATTGCCTTATCAGGAGAACCACTCGGTAGAACTCATTTGGATGTTCACATTATTAACTTAGAGAAAAACACACAAGTCCCATTGACGTCCCAGCCTACCGATTGCCACACGCGCACAGAGACATAGCAAACAAACTTGTTCAGGACATGTTGAAAGATAAGGTTATAGAGGAATCACGATCACCATGGAATTTACCACTTCTGATCGTTCCGAAAAAGGACGGAACTTTTAGACCAGTCATAGATTTTAGAAAACTCAACAACAAGGTCACTTTGAAAGATGGTTTCCCATTACCAGTGGTATCAGAGCTTCTTCATAGCCTCGGTAACAATAAGGTATTTTCAACTTTGGATTTATTGAGCGGATTTTGGCAGATTCCCTTGTCAGAGGAAAGCCGCCCCCTGACTGTGTTCAGTACGCCAGATGGTCATTGGCAGTTCATATGCATCATGCCCTTCGGTCTTCATTCCTCACCGGTGATCACCTTCTCAAGGTTAATGACTAACATTTGTCATCACATGTTGGGCCAAGATGTATAATTGTCATGTCTCCAGATATTGCTTCTCATCTCAAAAGTCTTGAGAGAGTATTTCTACGATTTAAGGATGCGAACCTAAAAGTCAAGTTATCCAGATGTTCCTTTCTACAAACAAGAATTAATTACTTAGGTCACAGGTGATGAAAACGGTATTCAACCTAATGCACATAAAGGCAAAACAATTGTAGAATGGCCAGTCCCTTCCACAACAAACAAGGTCAAATCCTTCCTTAGTTCAGCAAGATATTATCGAAGATTTATCGCTATTTTCGCGAAGATCACAAAACCCCTCACTTCATTTCTGAAACAGGAAGGTACATTCCAGTGGTCTACAGTGCATGACAATGCATTTAACTTATTCAAACAATACTTGATCGAGGCGCCTACCCTTCGATTTCCCAACTTTGAGAAACCCTTCATTTTGCACACAAATGCTTTTAAACAGGGTCTTGGAGCTGTACTTATGCAGGAGTCAAATAAGGGTAGACTTTTTCCCATAGCCTATGCGAGCCATTCATGTTCAAAGACGGAATCGAAATACTCAATAACTGAGTTAGAAGGCCTTGCAGTTGTTTGGGCACACAAACATTTTAAGAAATACACATATGGTTACCTTATTACAGTTTATACAGATCACTGGGCACTGGTGGGTATTTTTCAAAGACAAGAACCTACAGGAAAGTTTCAAAGATGATTTTTAACTACACAAACATTTGACCCAGATTTTCGTTTTGTTTCTGGCTCATCCAATGTAGCTGCAGACGCGCTTTCCCGCAGAGTGGATTCAGTCACTGTAAATAATAGCCTCGTATATTTTGATGTAGAAAGGTTGAGACAGCATCAACGGGATGACCCAGTCTGGGGTCCTGTCATAGAATTCCTAGAGGGTATAAGATCTTCCTTGGATGCTAAAACAGTTGTTCCAGTCAGAGAATTGTATTTAGCACAGTGAGGGAGTCTTGTGCAGGGACGCGAAATTAGGAGTGCTCGCCCTTGTTGCTAAACAATCATTCCAAAAGCATTAGTACAGGATTTCTTGAAGTTAGCACATGATTCAACCCAGGCCGCACACCCGGGTGCAGATAGATGCTATAAGCAAACTCGTTTGAGGTATTTTTGGTCAAGATGCAGAAAAACATTACAGATCATATTTGGAGGTGCCAAACCTGTGAGACACACAAGGGAAGTCCCACTACCCCGCAGACTGTGTTGAAATATCCTTTACCTTCATACCCATGGGAAAGAGTTCATATGGACATATCAAAAGGTTTGCCTAGGTCCATGGCAGGCTAGAGATACATTTTAGTAATTACTGATGCCTTCACGAGACATTGTGAATTAGTCCCAGTTCAAAATAAAGACGCAGCCACGGTCGCTAAGGCGTTCAAAAAACATATCTTAGACAGACATAATGCGCCGAAGATTTTAGTCACAGATAATGTAGGGGAATTTAATAACTCATTATTAGAAGAACTCTGTAAATTGTATAACATAAGTAAATGTAATATAATGGCACATCACCCAGACTCGAATGGCCTGGCAGAAAGGTTGAACCGTAAGATCCTCCAGCGTCTTCCCACCAACATTAATTTTGATCATGATGAATGGGATGAATACCTGTCGGATGTCCAATGTTCATTAAACTCTGGATATCATAAGTCAATTGGAGACACACCCTTCCACGCCTTACACGGCTTTGATAAAGTGTTGCGGTATGACATAATAGCGTCCCCTCCTTCATGTCCAGCGGTCCAGAAATCAGTTGTAGCGGAAAAATATCGCACGACTCAGTTGATTCATCAAAGGATCAAGGAAAATCTCGGTGAAGCCACTACAACCTTCACGAACCAGGCTAATAAATCCACGAAACCATCAAAGGTACGTGGCTCCCGGACTCTTGGTAATGGTGCAAGAATTTAACACTAGAAGTGATGTTCCTAAACTTGACCCAAAATTTTCTGGCCCCTATAGAGTCTTAGCTCATTTAAAGGGACATAAGTTCAGGGTTCGACATCTAAATACATGTGACATTCGTGAAGAA
>NC_092293.1:11974029-11980618 GCF_036320965.1 Panulirus ornatus | reverse complement strand
TACAGGGACGAGTTTATAAGGAAGTGAGGAATTTGGGAAGGGTTTATTGATGGGTGCCGGGAGTGTGGTGATGATGATGAAGGATCAGAGAAAATATATTATGTCGGACGGAAGTCAATAGATCCTGGTGCTCGACCCAGAACCTTGACTAATCGTCTATAAGAAAGTGGTTGTTTATGTTTGGCCAAGTCCCAGCTTGGCAGGGGCTCTGGTCTTATGACACACTGTTATCTGGCTTTATTTGTCATGTTTTTTTTCTTTGGACTGAACTGATAAGAACATTAAGAGTTAGAAATCTATCTAAACACACTTTGCCATCATATGAATTTTATGCTTTGAATTTGTAAATGATTCCTAAAATGTACATAAGTCGATGTATCATTACACTTGACATATCTTTCAAGAAATTTATCACTTCATTTTTGTCAATTTAATGAATAATGGCTTGTGTCAGTGTGTCTGTCCCTCAGTATAGCAAGTCAAGCATTACTCCACCGTACAACAACTACAACATGGCTTGTGTCAGTGTGTCTGTCCCTCAGTATAGCAAGTCAAGCATTACTCCACCGTACAACAACTACAACATGGCTTGTGTCAGTGTGTCTGTCCCTCGGTATAGCAAGTCAAGCATTACTCCACCGTACAACAACTACAACATGGCTTGTGTCAGTGTGTCTGTCCCTCAGTATAGCAAGTCAAGCATTACTCCACCGTACAACAACTACAACATGGCTTGTGTCAGTGTGTCTGTCCCTCGGTATAGCAAGTCAAGCATTACTCCACCGTACAACAACTACAACATGGCTTGTGTCAGTGTGTCTGTCCCTCAGTATAGCAAGTCAAGCATTACTCCACCGTACAACAACTACAACATGGCTTGTGTCAGTGTGTCTGTCCCTCAGTACAGCAAGTCAAGCATTACTCCACCGTACAACAACTACAAGGTCACAAATGAGGGGACAAATAACATATAGGTTGGGTCACGGAAAATGCCTAATGAGCTGAGGAAAAGGAAGGACATTACATACACTGGCTTTATCAGTGAATCATTTTGTGATGGTTGTGAAATATTGGTCATGTGTAGAAGATGGTCCTTGTACATGAATCATGCTATATATTAGTTTCATAATATGTTATAATGGTGTCTTTACCTGATGAACTGATATGTGATATAATAGATGTGATCTGTCTTGTTCTATATTTCTCTTTGAAAATGTTAACTTTAGATTTATATCAAACTTTTCCTACATGTAATGAAATCGTGTTTACGAGTTAAACAGAATCTTATGACATTGCAGGAAGATCTTAACAGGGTATCGTTGTACAGTGTACAATGGCCAGTGATATTCACCGTAGACATATGTTTACACTGTGTACACATAGCAGGCAAACTACAGTATCATCTTAAGATGTGGAAATAAAACTATCAAGGCAGGAGAAGGATTTAGGTGTCATCATTAGTAGAGATGTAAAGCCAAGACAACAGTGTATTAATGTACGTAATAAGACTAACAGACAACTTGGTGTCATGTGTTAGTAGCAAGAATGAACAGGTAATATTACAGCTATAGTTAGTCACACACCACTTACATTATGACGTACAATATTGATCACTGTATTAGAGTGTACAAACATTTCTCCACGATTATTGAGCGAAGATGACAACATTGATAGCAAGCCTCAGAATCCTGCCTTATGATGAAGATAACAAGACTTGTAATGAGCGATATGATAGAGGTTTACAACACCAGCTATGTTTACTGATGATGCTACATCTTACTTACATTGTGGTGGTTGTATACACAACTTCTCTCCTTCTCTTACCTGGATTTATCACACTGGATGAATATCCCACTGAGTTCCATCTGGTCTTTAAGTTTCCTGGCTTGCCTCTGTGTGTGTGTGTGTGTGTGTGTGTGTGTACAAGTAACATAAAGACACGATACATACACATAAGGTTAAGAATTGGGGCAACACACATAACAGTCACAAAAGATGAGTTCAAACACACACACACACACACACACACACACACACACACACACACAGACACCCACACAGAGCGGCGCCAGGCTGGAGGCGGGGCATCGTGACGTCACAGGCAAGTCCCTCCCCCCGCCAGATCCAAACATGTGTTGTGTCTGGTGATGGCGGTTCAAGATTTCCCACATTTATATTGATCTTTACATTATCATCCACTCCCAAAGTCACCTGGCATTCTTGTGTTTCAACAACAGACGTGATATATGCAACACCAGGCAAACATTGTACCATTATCTGATAGGTTAATTGGTGCACAATCAAGAACCAGTGAATTTCATCGCCGCCATAAGTAAGTAAGGAAGGTGACTTTAATGATGATAAATACGACCTGGTATGGCTGTGTCTACACACTACCGCCATCTGGTCAACCTGGTACGTACGAACCTTAACCTTAAAGTGGCCCACGTAAACACCAACTTAAAATCTATCCATTTATCTGTCATTCATTAATTAGCATTTAAACACCATCTTTTAAACGTAAACCTTCCACTTGCATTATATTAACAAGTGATCTAAGATACGTCATACAAACACAAGGTTTAAAGCTGAAACTCGAACTTTTAAGTCCGTCAATTTAACACCTACTTTAGAATTAGCAAAAAAATGCGAATTTTTAACTCCGCCAAAAAGCAGCTTGTGTATGTAATGCTTCATTTAATTGAACATTTTTAAAGTCAGTTAAATTAATGGTATCCTTTGACGTTCATCATTAAAACATAAACCTATGAACTCTGTCTCTAGAACTAAGCACAAACTTTTACGTTCCATCATAGGAAAGGAAACTTGCAAAATCTATCAAAATTCGTCATATAACGCGAACTTTTCAACCTTCCATTTACCTGGGCCACTCCTCCCTGGCTGCCATTCATATTTTGTACTTTTAAACTGTGACTTTATTACACTTTCATTCATTCATCATGACTTTATTACACTTTCATTCATTCATCATGACTTTATTACACTTTCGTTCATTCATCATGACTTTATTACACTTTCATTCATTCATCATGACTTTATTACACTTTCATTCATTCATCATGACTTTATTACACTTTCATTCATTCATCATGACTTTATTACACTTTCATTCATTCATCATGACTTTATTACACTTTCATTCATTCATCATGACTTTATTACACTTTCATTCATTCATCATGACTTTATTACACTTTCGTTCATTCATCATGACTTTATTACACTTTCAATCATTCATCATGACTTTATTACACTTTCATTCATTCATCATGACTTTATTACACTTTCATTCATTCATCATGACTTTATTACACTTTCATTCATTCATCATGACTTTATTACACTTTCATTCATTCATCATGACTTTATTACACTTTCATTCATTCATCATGACTTTATTACACTTTCATTCATTCATCATGACTTTATTACACTTTCATTCATTCATCATGACTTTATTACACTTTCATTCATTCATCATGACTTTATTACACTTTCGTTCATTCATCATGACTTTATTACACTTTCAATCATTCATCATGACTTTATTACACTTTCATTCATTCATCATGACTTTATTACACTTTCATTCATTCATCATGACTTTATTACACTTTCATTCATTCATCATGACTTTATTACACTTTCGTTCATTCATCATGACTTTATTACACTTTCATTCATTCATCATGACTTTATTACACTTTCATTCATTCATCATGACTTTATTACACTTTCATTCATTCATCATGACTTTATTACACTTTCATTCATCATTCATCATGACTTTATTACACTTTCATTCATTCATCATGACTTTATTACACTTTCATTCATCATTCATCATGACTTTATTACACTTTCATTCATTCATCATGACTTTATTACACTTTCATTCATTCATCATGACTTTATTACACTTTCATTCATCATTCATCAACTAGTTCGTCTCACTGATATTCCATTCATAAACTTCATTTGTGCATCTCATAGTTTGACCGCCATGTTGCATGTTTCCTTAATGTTTATAATTCTTTGTGTATTTAATAATAGAAGATTCAGTGATATTTCTCGTGGTACTGGAGTTAGAGTTAATAACTGAGATGGCATTATAATCTCTAACTCCAGTACCACGAGAAATATCATTGAATCTTCTATCATTAAATGCACAAAGAATTATAATCTTGATATAAGTGATTGTCTATACAAATTGCATAAATTTAGTGTTGATAAAATTTGTAAGGAATTCATCTTGTCCACATAATAAGTTTATGATACGCTTGTTGTCTGTCTCGGACAATCACATGTTTACCATATGGCGTACTAGCTACGTCTCTTCGTTGTATATCAACTGACTGTTATATTTCTCTCTTGTGTCTCCCCTGATGATGTGGTTATTACATGAAAGTGCACTTGGGAACGTGGCATGTTTCATTTTCCCCGTGGACTCTTAGGAATATAATTGATCACGCGCAAAATTGTGATCCTTTCCAATATATATATATATATATATATATATATATATATATATATATATATATATATATATATATATATATATATATATATATATATATATATATATATATATATATATATATATATATATATATATATATATATATATATATATATATATATATATATATATCCTTCAGTATGTTTACTTTCGATACTGAGGAACAGAAGAATAAGCCAAGAAAGTAAATTTCGTCAAAGACATCTCTCTTTTCTAAACGCTGCCTCGCAAAGATTTTCATTAATTCAAATTGAAGAAACAGACGTATTTTTCTATTGTCTGGTTAGCTCAGTGGTAGAGCGTGAGTCTGACACACTCAAGGTCGTGGGTTCGAGACCCACACCAGACATATTTTTTGTCTTTTTCTTTTTTCATTTTGTCCGCATCACATGTGTGCAACATTCAGTATCTTCGTCCAACGTTATAGTGAAGATCTTCACAATAAATTGGGGTTTTCGACCTTATCTGAAAGGGTCAGGTCCACCAAGACGTCCTTGAAATCTTCCAGAAGCTTCTGGCGATCCTCCTCCAACTGCTGGGCACATCAGAGTTAACATGGGCCGGACATCGGTTGTGGAACGACTTAATCTGCTTCCGGTAGTTAGCAGGGATGATAATGAGGGCTCTGACCTCATACCACGTCAGCTTAGTTCCAGTCTATTACTTAGTTCCAGTCTATTGCTTAGTTCCAGTCTATTGTAACGACAATAAAAAGTAAAACATTTCTTCGTGGAAAATTGAGAGTAAAACACGACAGCAACATGGAGATTTACCCTGTGGTTATTTTGCCGGCTAGTCGGCAACGGTCGGTCAAACACTATTTTGCCTGGTAATCTCAGTACTTCATATAATACTATGTCACAAAATATGTTCTTGGGGGCGTAGATCAGTGGTAGATCACTCGCTTGGCATGCAAGAGGACCCGGGTTCAAACCCCGGCGCTTCCATTTTTGTTATTTGGGAAATTCATTGTTTTCAGTCTTTATTATATATATATATATATATATATATATATATATATATATATATATATATATATATATATATATATCGTCCAATCAGAGAAGTTAAGCAACGTTGGGTCTGGTTACTACTTGGATGGGTGACCGTCTGGGAACACCAGATGCTGTTATCCCTGGGGATAGGGAAGAAAGTATACTTGCCTCGTATTCCCTGCGTGTCGTACAAGGCGACTAAAAGGGTAGGGAGCAGAAGGCCGGAAATCCTTTACTCTCATTTTCAATTTTTCAAAAGACGGAACAGAGAAGATATAAAGATATTGTAAAGATGTAATTAATATAAAATATAAGAATGAATGGAAGATACGGATGTAGCTGAAACAAGGAGTAATGAAGATTAAGGGGCAATGAAAATTATTCTGTAGTGAAGATAAATGTATATGTTAAAATTTTGTATTGAACATCAAGAAGTAATGATAATGATGAGAGTGTAGTGATGATGAGGGTTTAGTTAGGGAGTGGTGACAATTGCCTTTACAATGATAATAAGGAGGTAACACAATGAGGAACACAAACTTTCCAAAGCTACATTCAAGTCAGACTTTGAACTAAGTTCGGTAAACAGAAGGATGATGTTAAGATGAGAGTGTAGTGAGGATGAGTATAGTGATGATAAGGATATTGTCAAGATAGGTTGTAGTGAAGATACGAATGTAGTGAAGATACGAATGTAGCAGAGATAAGGGATATCAAGGAGTAAAGTTTATTCAGAATGATTATGTAGTGAAGATAAGAACTATTTCTAGTGAACATCAGGGAGTACAATGATGATGGTATGGTAGAAATAACGGTGTAGTGAATAAGAGGGTATAGCGAAGATATAATTTAGTGAGAATAAGCTAGTAGTGAAGATACACTTTAGTGAATATGAGGTTGTAGTGAAGTTAACTATATTGACCTGATCCCCCAAATCCTCCAAACTACGTTCAAGGGCCGATCCAAAGCCAACCGAAAAGGCTATTTCTCTGTGTATTGTTAGTGGTGGTGATGTGTGTAGGTGTGTGTAATCATCTATTTGCCCTCGTGGGGC
>NC_092293.1:11969029-11971529 GCF_036320965.1 Panulirus ornatus | reverse complement strand
TATATATATATATATATATATATATATATATATATATATATATATATATATATATATTTTTTTTTTTTTTTTATACTATTCGCTATTTCCCGCGATAGCGAGGTAGCGTTAAGAACAGAGGACTGGGCCTTTGAGGGAATATCCTCACCTGGACCTCTTCTCTGTTCCTTCTTTTGGAAAAAAAAAAGAAAAGAAAAAAAACGAGAGGGGAGGATTTCCAGCCCCCCGCTCCCTTCCCTTTTAGTCGCCTTCTACGACACGCAGGGAATACGTGGGAAGTATTCTTTCTCCCCTATCCCCAGGGAATATATATATATATATATATATATATATATATATATATATATATATATATATATATATATATATATATATATATATATATATTTTCAATAATGGATGGAACTTGGCTCCTAAGGTGATTTTGTTGTTGGAGTGGAACCTCCAGCCATTCTGTCCACCTTTTCCCTTTCTAGACATGTGGTGGTGCATTGGGTAGTGTGGCAACCTTCGTCTTCATCTTTTTGGGTGCAGGCTTGCAAACCTCGTGGAGTAGTTGTGGGGTTTGCTTCTTTGCTGCACGCGACATAGCCATCTGGGTGTAGCTATCTACCCGGGCTGGTGGGTCAGCCAGCATAGCTACACGCTCACTCGGTACCTGGGCTGGTGGACGAGCAGCCTTCCTTTCCTCCATGGCTACAGTCTGCCTAACGACCTGGGGCTGTGGAGCAGCCATCCTTGCTACCACCCAGGTTGGTTGGGTAGCCTTCTTTCGTTTCTTTGCTACACCCTTCTGGTTGGGCTGGTTGGGCAACCTTCTTTTTCCTCTTCTTCCATACAACCTGCCAACCGAATTCGTCTGCTGGTGGGTCCGTTTCTTTCATGGATACAACCTCTGTAGCCACTTGGGCTGGCCGGTCTACCTTCGGTTGTAGGTAAAAGTATATATATAGAATAATGTGGTTATCATCAGCAGCCAGAGGCCATTCCTCCCTCCTTGCCTGCAGAGTTCTTGATTTTCTGGAAAGTTCTACGAGATTCTGGTAAGATAAATACCATTGAGAGGACGTTGTTAGGGGACAGTCAGGTTCAGTTTAGAGTTGGTTGTGGGATGGTCCTTTTACTGTGTCGTATCAGCCAGATGGGTATTTCTTTTCACAGTTTTCGTTAAAGTTTGTTTTCTAGAAACATAATCTAGAGCACTATTTTCCATATGTTTATCATTTTTGTTGTTATAGTTTCATTATGATCATTAGTTTTGTTATTGTTGACTTTCAGATATTTGATGTTATGTTTGTGATTCCCGTGGAAGTGTCTGACATCTTGCTAGAAGACTTTCTGGTCACAATATTTCTGCACTGGGGAGTTGATCGTATTCTTTTATTGCAGGTTTTGTTATTATCTTGCTTTACATTAAGGTCTACTGGAGGTTTTCCCAATGCTGGTTGAACATATGTCCAGCAACAGGAGATAGCGTAAGATACAGTATTGATGAAACTTATCTATCAATATACCTATCTAAATATCGCTCTATCAGTCTATCAATCTAACTATCTATGTATCTATCTATCTATCTATCTATCTATCTATCTTTATCTGAAAGTCAACAATAATGAAATCACTGATATATGAAGTATAACAATGTCCTCTCAATGGCAATTATCTCACCAGAATCTTCTAGAACCTTCCAGAAAACTATGAACTCTGCAGGCAAGGAGGGAGGAATGGTCTCCGGCTATTGATAAAACCATATTATTCCATATATATGTTTATATATACATATTTATGTATATATATGAATGTATATATAACGTACAGAATAATGCGGCCATCATCAGTATCGAAGAAAACTGAAAAGATGAGGTCCCACCGAGATTCGAACTCGGATTGCTGGATCCAAAGTCTAGAGTGCTAACCCTTACACCATGGGACCTGATAAGAAAAGATGTGATTTCATCTAAATGTTTTACATATAATCAACCAGAGGCCATTCCTCCCTCCCTGCCTGCAGGGTTCAAGGTTTTCTAGAAGGTTCTCGAAGATTCTGGTAAGATCATTACCTTTGAGAGGTCGTCGTTAGATGACAGTCAGGTTCACTCTATGGTTGGTGTTTGTAGTTGGTTGTCCGAGGATGTTGTTATACTTGATCAATTTTGTAATTGTTGACTTTCAGGTAGGAAGTACTCATTTACGATGCATCCTTGTACTCACAACAACCTTATGAGTCACTTCAAGATTTATCTTCACTACAACTTTATCTTCACTACACCATTAAGGTTGAAGTCAATGGTCACATTCACTACAATCTCAACACGACTGGTCTTATACCTAACCCATATTATCACTACATCCATGTACATGTATTTCTTGCAGAATAACGCAGATATCAATGATTTCTGTGAAAATTGATATATACAGCCTTACGTATCTATCGATCTGTCTAATACCTGTTTTTTACCTATCTATCTATCTATCTATCTATCTACCTTTCTAAATCAGA
>NC_092293.1:11896529-11964029 GCF_036320965.1 Panulirus ornatus | reverse complement strand
AGGAGAGAAAGGCTCGGGATGAGAGAGGCTGAACACAAGATGTTTGGTCGGAGAGTGAGGCTTTGAAGGAGAGAGAGGCTTAGGATGAGGGTTGGGTTGTACCAGAGAGAGAGGGTTGGGATGAGGGTTGGGTTGTACCAGAGAGAGAGGCTTGGGATGAGGGTTGGGTTGTACCAGAGAGAGAGGCTTGGGATGAGGGTTGTGTTGTACCAGAGAGAGAGGCTTGGGATGAGGGTTGGGTTGTACCAGAGAGAGAGGCTTGGGATGAGGGTTGGGTTGTACCAGAGAGAGAGACCTGAGATGAGTGTAGGGTTGTACCAGAGAGAGAGGCTTGGGATGAGTGTAGGGTTGTACCAGAGAGACTGACCTGGGATGAGGGTTGGGTTGTGAAAGATGGAGTGACTTTGGATGAAAGAAGTGGTACAAGAGAGAGGCTTTAGAAGTGAGAGAGGCTTGAGATGAAGGAGTCTGAACATGAGATATGTTTGTCAGGAAAGTGAGGATGTAAAAGAGAGAGACTTTATATGAGAATGGCAGGACAGGCGTTAGAGGCTTGGGATGTGAAAAATGTTATGAATGAGAGAAGCATGGGATGAGAATGACGCTGTGAATGAGACGTAATCTTATGATAAGAGAAGCTGGACACAAGGCAGAATGAATATGAATATGTCATGCATGCCATCACCAAGGACATGCATCCCTTCACTTTCTGTTATAAAGACAATAGTAAGGATAAACTTAAGCTCCAGCCTCCCGACTTACCATAACTATATTATTCCTAATGTTGAAGAATGATATTATGAATCTTACTTACTCTCACAAAGCAGGTGACATGGGTTAATCAATGTTGGTATGTGACCTGGCCAGGGAGAGATCAGTGGTTGAGAAGGTAGCATGATATAACACTGCGTTATGATAACTGATTAACTGAATTATTCCACACTGGAGAGAGAGAGAGAGAGAGAGGAGAGAGAGAGAGAGAGAGAGAGAGAGAGAGAGAGAGAGAGAGAGAGAGAGAGAGAGAGAGAGAGAGAGAGAGAGAGAGGAGACTGTGTGAGAGAGGCTGGACAGGAGAGAAAGGCTTAAGATGTGAGAAAAGCTGTGAAGGAAATAGAGGCTTAGGGTAAGACACTGTGACGGAGAAAGATAATTGTCATGAAAGTCAAGGTGGACTCGAGAGAGAGAGAGAGGTTTGGGACGAGAGTCAGGCTGGACAGGAGAGAGAGGCTTGGGACGAGAGTCAGGCAGGACAGGAGAGAGAGGCTTGGGACGAGAGTCAGGCTGGACAGGAGAGAGAGGCTTGAGATGAGAATTAGTGTGGACACGGGAGAGAGACGTGGGATGTGGGAGAGGATGATAAAGAGATGGTGAGAGAGAGAGAGAGAGGCTGGGCACCGGAGGAAGACTTGGGCTGAAAGTGAAAGTTTACAAGAATGAAAGAGGCAGGTGATGATAGCGAGGCTGGACGTGAGAAAATCTTGGAATGAGAGCGATATTGTTAAGATGAGAGAGAGGCTGGTCTTGAGAAAGAAGCCTGGGTTGAGGGATGCACGAGAGAGAGAGAGAGAGAGAGAGAGAGAGAGAGAGAGAGAGAGAGAGAGAGAGAGAGAGAGAGAGAGAGAGAGAGAGAGAGAGAAGCTTGTGATGATGAGAGGGTTGGGTGGGTCATGGGATGAGAGGGATGGGTGGGTCATGGGATGAGAGAGAGTGGGTGGGTCATGGGATGAGAGTTAGGCTGGACACGAGAGAAAGGCTTGGGATAAGCTTAGCTGGTGAAGCTGAGATGTGAATCCAGTAATGAGTCACTTGACCACATTGTGTTGACCTTGCCATAATGGACCATTGGATTGACCTGGACATTACAAGCACAACTCACTCCTAGTTTTCTGCAGGTATTATCAACATAGGCTCACTCAAACGATGGAAATTCTACAGTCCATCATGGATGGACTTACGTTGAAGATGACATTAAACTCTTAAATGAAACATATATCATTTTCTTGTCGCATTAGATGAAGGAATATTTTCCTATTATAATAAGACGATCCATCTTGAATCTACGGGATTTATGAAACTTGATACAATTGTGTCTCACAAGAAATAGGAAATGTCACTCATTCTTCATAACTGCAGGAGTTGTTTAATGTTGTTGTTGACAAGTAAGGTTAACATACAGATATATCAGGTCAATAATAGTGAGGTGCAGCCTTATGTGATGATGATGATGATGATGATATTGTGATGTGTAACGAGCGGCAGTACCTGCCTGATCTACAAGACACTAGACTCGGTTTATTCAGGTGTGTCGTTAACAATAAACCACAACTGATATCTCGCACTGCCATGTGTCCGAACTCCGCTCTGGCAATACAATGCACAAAACTACATGATTGATCACGTCTGATATTCAGTTATAAAACAAAAAATATCTAATTGTGAAAATAACGAGGAAAGTATAATACTAAGAAAAATAGACTATGATTATGACCATAAATCTACTAAGTAAAGCCATCATAATGTTTTCGGAGGATGCGCTGCTTCCACTGCCGGGCCCTATACTTAGCGTTGCCATCAACCGTCACCAGATCATTTTTACCGTAAGTAAACAACTGTTTCTTGCTTACCTTTGCATCGTAGCAATGGCCTTCATTACACAAATAACTGTTTAACATTTACAAAAATATACGCTCACTATTTCTTTGAAAAAATAATGAAAAACAAGTAAATTGTGCATGTATAAGTGTGGTATATTTTGTGACGCTGTTCCCTTACACGATACACTATTTTTCACACGCTTTATATGCGTATTTACTGTGTAGTGTTTACATTTGTTTTCTTGTCAATGATAACGATTTTGACTTATGAGGATTATACCCCCCCCCCTCATTCTCACTCATTCCTAATGAATCGTAACAATAATAGAGCTGACAATGGTTCATGAGCAGGGGCGCCATGCCACGTATTTGTAAACTTCTCTTAATTTGGAAGAATTCCCTATTGTGATCATTGTTTGTGCAGGTGTATCATGTGGCAGACTGTGTGCCTCATATTATGAATGTGAGTGTAGACAAGTTACACACAAGCTACAACGTCTGCTGCAGTTATCATTTTGTATCAAGAAATTATGTGACTGGACAGATGACATCCTCCCAACAGAAACAAGATCTTCCTGTTTTGTAAGGTGTTCAGTAGGTGCAGGATTGTGAAACTTACAGTGTAGGTGTATATGTCTGCACTGCTTATGTGCAATGCTATATCATACATCAAAGCTAATCTTTGTTATGCATCATTCATGCAGATGGCGACTGCAAATCCTATTTATATACTGGTGATTGGAAAGGTCTGTGTGTTTAACATGCTCTTATTTGCACTATATTAGATAAATGTGTACCTGTTGTTGATCTATTAGATAATTAAGAAATATTTGAAAGAGAAGAGAAATTGTGAGAAAATAGAGAGAAATATCCAATACATAGATTGCGGATGAGCGAAAAATGATTATGATCATGTTACTGAGCAACCACATACAAGATGATACACGGAGAACAGACAGTTGTGATCAAAATATCTTACATAACATCAGGATGATAAAAATGTATATACTATTATTAACAGATAAATGATAAAGCAAAATGGAAGAAAAGCAAATAGGTTAAATTTCTGCTACGTCAGTTGAATGAAGGGAAGTATAAGACCCTTTACTCCTGTTATTGACCATATGTGTACTAGGAGAAAATCTGAAGGTGAGATAAACATGACAACTACATAACATCAGGATGAGTGAAACTATATACTGCCGTTTGTATTTAATAAAGATTTATATTAGTGACCCATGAAGAATAAGGTTATGCGTCATGACTATAGAGGGCGTGAGAGAGAGAGAGACCCACAAAGTTGCCAACACGTATTTTGGTCATCCATTTTTGTATTGGTTGGAGCAGTGGCTTTCCTATCATGGTGTATATAGTCATTGCTTGGGACACCAGTGGCCAGAACTGCTGCTGCCCCACACGGCCTCCTCAGAGAGCAGCGAGGTGGATAAGATGGCAGTAGGAGAGGTCGGCTCGCACCAGACCACCAAGTGGACGACCCCGGTGCAGGACGCGTGAGGAGGATGAACGGCTGGGGCAGGTCGTGCAGGACGTGTGAGCAGGATGAACGGATGGGACAGGTTGTGCAGGACGTGTGAGCAGGATGAACGGCTGGGGCAGGTCATGCAGGACGTGTGAGCAGGATGAACGGATGGGACAGGTTGTGCAGGACGTGTGAGCAGGATGAACGGCTGGAGCAGGTCGTGCAGGACATGTGAGCAGGATGAACGGATGGGACAGGTTGTGCAGGACGTGTGAGCAGGATGAACGGCTGGAGCAGGTTGTGCAGGACGTGTGAGGAGGATGAACGGCTGGGGTAGGTAGGTCGTGCGGGACAGAGCCATGAGGTCAGCTGTCCACGTCAGCCACAGACGCAGCAGTGTCATGCAGGCACCACCAGACGCCGTCTCCAGGAACAACACCTACACTGCCACACTCCTGCTGAGGAAGAGCAACTGAACCAAGCACACAGGCAAGCACGCGCGCCTGGGATCTGCCCTACAACATTTAGGAGTGGGAGAAGGTGACTGGGAAGACGTTATCATGTTGACATATGAAAAATGTTCTCCTCTGTTGAGGCAGGTTCAAGACTGTGCTGGAGGCGCCCTCACAATACCCGTTACAGTTCTGAACATATCTGCCAGCTTCAACACTGAGGCAGAGTGCAAGGGTCATGTTGGGGATGGAGGTGGAAACCTGGGCCTGGCCAGCTGGTAAGGTCACTGTAACAGCCAGCAATACAGTGAAATATTAGATGTTCTTCATCCTCCTGTTCGCACCATGAGCGTCCCACAGTCAAATGTCATCCAGCTGGTGCAGGATAAGTGCTCAATACACACCAGTAGAGCAATGTGTGGTGGTCTAGTGCCCACATGGAAATCCAAGTCTTGGACTGGCCCACGAAGGGTGTGACATGATCCCTACAGAGAAGCTGTGGGCAATTATGAGCCGGGAATGGAGGGTGAGTGAGGCCAGGAACCAACAAGACATCATGGACACTGCACGCGAGGTATGGTACAGCCTTCGTCGCCGCCCCCAGTGTCTGCACAAACTTCGTCCATTGTGTTGCCACAAGGATTCACCAAGTTGTTGATGGCCGTGGCTGGGGGATGAAGGTCACATTAAATGTAATTAAGGTTAATTTGTCATGTTACTGCAATAAACTAATGTTCCTGTTCGTCCTGTATGGTTATTCTAATCACACAACCCCATCAGTCTCTCTCTCTCTCTCTCTCTCTCTCTCTCTCTCTCTCTCTCTCTCTCTCTCTCTCTCTCTAATTGCTGGAAGCAGTATAACGGATCCTTATAATACTGATGTATGAGGGATATAAACTCAGTCTCCAGTGTTTAGTCTCGATTCCCAGAAACCTTGGAAAGGTAAAGACTCACTCAGTTCCCCGGGGGCCCGGCTCTGTGTTGTTGTGTAAGACAAACGTAAAGTCTATCATTACCTATAGCTATACCGCAGTCATCTTGGCAACACTACTACCATAACCGGCCCACTCCACTTCCCTCCTACCTGACACGCACACCTCATTGGTTGTTGCTATTTTGACCGCCAATTTTATCGTTAAAATTTAAATCGATACTGTATCAGTTTTATATCTCTGCGTACACAGTATCATTATATTGCGGTGAACATCTACATTATGTTGATTATTTAAGATAACAAGTAGGAGACAAAAAGAAATATCCAGAGCGAAAAAAAGTCCAGATTGGAGCGCCCCCAGACGGCCAGGGGGGAAGTGGAGTCGCCGGGACTAAGCCATCACGACTGACCAGCGTTGCCAACATGACTGCGGGCGGCAGGGTAGCACATAACTGTTCAAGCTCAAGTTGCCAAGTTTCTCTGTTCTTAATCTAACCCTAAATAATTATTTCATTATGTGACACTCTGTGTCCAGGTAGTGGCCATTATAACAATATAATCTGGAAAATAGATAGGCTGGAAACAACCCAAAATCGTGAAATAAATGAGAATTAACACTAAACAAGTGTGGCAGGTGTGACAAAACGTCATTAAACCCGTCCAAAATAATGCCATGGATGATAATTCACTGGTAAGTCCGTAGCCGTCACCTCCACCCTCACCAGAACAGCTATGTTACCACACCAAGGCACCTGGGTTCACTCACTATGAATCATAGGTACGAGATTCACAACGGTTCCCATACCATCATGATTCATAACGGTTCCCATACCATCATGATTCATAACGGTTCCCATACCATCATGATTCATAACGGTTCCCATACCATCATGATTCATAACGGTTCCCATACCATCATGATTCATAACGGTTCCCATACCATCATGATTCATAACGGTTCCCATACCATCATGATTCATAACGGTTCCCATACCATCATGATTCATAACGGTTCCCATACCATCATGATTCATAACGGTTCCCATACCATCATGATTCATAACGGTTCCCATACCATCATGATTCACAACGGTTCCCATACCATCATGATTCACAACGGTTCCGATACCATCATGATTCACAACGGTTCCCATACCATCATGATTCATAACGGTTCCCATACCATCATGATTCATAACGGTTCCCATACCATCATGATTCATAACGGTTCCCATACCATCATGATTCATAACGGTTCCCATACCATCATGATTCATAAAGGTTCCGATACCATCATGATTCATAACGGCTCCCATACCATCAAGATTCATAACGGTTCCGATACCATCATGATTCACAACGGTTCCGATACCATCATGATTCACAACAGTTCCGATACCATCATGATTCATAAAGGTTCCGATACCATCAAGATTCATAACGGTTCCCATACCATCATGATTCATAACGGTTCCGATACCATCATGATTCATAACAGTTCCGATACCATCATGATTCATAACGGTTCCCATACCATCATGATTCATAACGGTTCCCATACCATCATGATTCATAACGGTTCCCATACCATCATGATTCATAACGGTTCTCATACCATCATGATTCATAACGGTTCCCATACCATCATGATTCATAACGGTTCCCATACCATCATGATTCATAACGGTTCCCATACCATCATGATTCATAACGGTTCCCATACCATCATGATTCATAACGGTTCCCATACCATCATGATTCATAACGGTTCCCATACCATCATGATTCATAACGGTTCCGATACCATCATGATTCATAACGGTTCCCATACCATCATGATTCATAACGGTTTCTATACCATCATGATTCATAACGGTTCCCATACCATCATGATTCATAACGGTTCCGATACCATCATGATTCATAACGGTATCTATACCATCATGATTCATAACGGTTTCTATACCATCATGATTCATAACGGTTCCCATACCATCATGATTCATAACGGTTCCCATACCATCATGATTCATAACGGTTCCCATACCATCATGATTCATAACGGTTCCCATACCATCATGATTCATAACGGTTCCCATACCATCATGATTCATAACGGTTCCCATACCATCATGATTCATAACGGTTCCCATACCATCATGATTCATAACGGTTCCCATACCATCATGATTCATAACGGTTCCGATACCATCATGATTCATAACGGTTCCCATACCATCATGATTCATAACGGTTCCCATACCATCATGATTCATAACGGTTCCCATACCATCATGATTCATAACGGTTCCCATACCATCATGATTCATAACGGTTCCCATACCATCATGATTCATAACGGTTCCGATACCATCATGATTCATAACGGTTCCCATACCATCATGATTCATAACGGTTCCCATACCATCATGATTCATAACGGTTCCCATACCATCATGAGTCATAACGGTTCCCATACCATCATGATTCATAACTGTTCCGATACCATCATGATTCATAACAGTTCCCATACCATCATGATTCATAACGGTTCCCATACCATCATGATTCATAACGGTTCCGATACCATCATGATTCATAACGGTTCCCATACCATCATGATTCATAACGGTTCCCATACCATCATGATTCATAACGGTTCCGATACCATCATGATTCATAACGGTTCCCATACCATCATGATTCATAACGGTTCCCATACCATCATGATTCATAACGGTTCCCATACCATCATGATTCATAACGGTTCCCATACCATCATGATTCTTAACGGTTCCCATACCATCATGATTCACAACGGTTCCCATACCATCATGATTCATAACGGTTCCCATACCATCATGATTCATAACGGTTCCCATACCATCATGATTCATAACGGTTCCCATACCATCATGATTCATAACGGTTCCCATACCATCATGATTCATAACGGTTCCCATACCATCATGATTCATAACGGTTCCCATACCATCATGATTCATAACGGTTCCCATACCATCATGATTCACAACGGTTCCGATACCATCATGATTCACAACTGTTCCCATACCATCATGATTCATAACGGTTCCGATACCATCATGATTCATAACGGTTCCCATACCATCATGATTCATAACGGTTCCCATACCATCATGATTCATAACGGTTCCCATACCATCATGATTCATAACGGTTCCCATACCATCATGATTCATAACTGTTCCGATACCATCATGATTCATAACGGTTCCCATACCATCATGATTCATAACGGTTCCCATACCATCATGATTCATAACGGTTCCGATACCATCATGATTCATAACAGTTCCCATACCATCATGATTCACAACGGTTCCCATACCATCATGATTCATAACAGTTCCCATACCATCATGATTCATAACTGTTCCGATACCATCATGATTCATAACGGTTCCCATACCATCATGATTCATAACGGTTCCCATACCATCATGATTCATAACGGTTCCCATACCATCATGATTCATAACGGTTCCCATACCATCATGATTCATAACGGTTCCCATACCATCATGATTCATAACAGTTCCCATACCATCATGATTCACAACGGTTCCCATACCATCATGATTCATAACTGTTCCGATACCATCATGATTCATAACAGTTCCCATACCATCATGATTCACAAGAGTTCCGATACCATTATGATTCGAATGCGAGAGGCGTGAGCTCGGCAACAAACCTTCTAGACTTTAATTAACGACTGTACAACATACAGGTGGCTCCGTCACTGTACACGTCAGTCACCATACATTACTGGTTGTCTGGTACAACATACAGGTGGCTCCGTCACTGTAGACACTGTAGATTCGTTAAGTTTAACCATAAACCTAAACTAAAGCAATATGGCAACATGAACAAATTTTACGAATGAAATATCAGAGACGATCGAAATTAAGAGTGAATGAGAGCGATATAAACACACAGTTTAAAAGGACAAAGTATGAATGGCAGCCAGGGAATAAGAGGCCGCCCAGCTAAATTTAAAAGTTCGCGTTCAGTGGCAGAGTTAAATTAATTGTACAAACTCCCATTGCTCTGGTGGAATTTAAAGGTCATGTGTACCTCTACAGTCAGAATTTAAAGGTTCATATTAAAGTGCAGAATTCCAAGAATATCGTTAAAATAATTCACTTTAAAATTCTTTAGTTATGTGAAGCATTTCATACAACAGCTGCAATATGACGGTGTGTATACTGTTGCATAGTAGTATTAAAGTGTTTAATTGACGAGGTTAATTAACCTAACCTAACCTAATCTAATGACATATCTAAAAGGACTTTGTTGACATAATGCAGCTGGAAGATTTACGTTCAAATGATGATGTTTGAATGTTCGTTAATGAATGAGGGAGTTAAATGGATGAATTTTAAGTTCGCGTTTCATGGAGTCATTTTGACACAATTTGTTAAAATGTCAGAGTTTAAATCATCATATGTACAAGGTTGGCCAGATGGCGGGAGTGTGTAGACACAGCCATAATCATCCGATGATTGCATTTAGAAACTGACAGATGTAATATAGCAGAAATATGAACAAAACAGTGAGTTGGTGACATGTTTCATATATTTGTAATACAACTCTGGAGATAGTTCGTAGATCCTTAAGAGGAATGAATGGTGGATAAATGGTGAGAAAATGTGCAAAAACGGGGCTATGTATTTCAGTCCAAACTAGAATTCTTTTGTTCACTTCTTCGACATTGATCTCAGGACATTTCAATGGCTGAGATCTACATGATACAGAAAATCATCGAACAGGGACGATAGACAGATAAAAGGTTATATAAATAGGAAAACTGATAGATGTAGGTGCAATCAGAGTCGCCTATGATTTCGTTCACAGCGAATGAGATGATAAATGGGCGAGGCTATAACCATACACACACACCATCATTGATGTCATTATGTTTCCACTACAAGCTACATTACACTCTCCACAAGAGGTAATTCTGCCCAGTGTACACCCTCTACCGTATCCTGCCATCTTCACTATATTGATGTTTCATCTTCACTACACTAGTACTTCAACTTCACTCTGTTAATCTATCATCTAGGATATTAAATCAATGAGGAAACGCTAGTCTACTATATTTTTGTGTGGCTTCACTATATTTTTGCAAGTGCTGGTCTATGAAAGTTTACTTCGTCAAGTAAATCACTCATCTCACCAGATCGCAGAAATGACTCACGTTCGCGCTGCCCATCGGTACCCTGGCAAGGAATCCTTCCTTGAATTTTTCGAGGCTCACATCCAGCAAACCGGGGCTGTTAAAGATTGTATAAGCCGAACTGAGCTATATTTGCGATACTGTGAATTCTGCGAAGGGTTCGGGTACGAGAAAGCTGCCGTCCTGAACGTCGGCAGAACACTGGGACGGTGGGGCATCAAGGCAGATCGCAGACTTGGAGGACGCAACGGCCGCCACCAGGAGTACGCCTACACCAGAATTGCCTGGTTGTCCGGCAGTGAGGGCCTGGCCCAGGGAGGAAAGCGGTGCCTTCCAAAATGCCAAAGGCCTTCCAGGAAGAGATCACGTCTGGATATCGAACCCGTGCACGAGAGAGTAGTGGTGAAGATCCAGACTCGGCATCAAGATGATGATGACCTGTGCAAAGGCGGACCCAGCGAGGAAACTGGTGTAGTTGACACAGGAGCAGCCGCCATCCCCATCAATGTTTCTTTGGCTCCCACCAAACAACGGGGCAAAGTGATGCCTACCACTGAATTGGTGACCTTGATCCCCTACTTCTATGGGGATGAATCAGGCCTGGTGGATCCCGACGTACTCGTACTGGTCGTCGATGAAGACCCTGATGTGTCCGTCACTGCGACTGGAGGATCAGCAGCACCTGCAGCAGCAGCCGACCCTAAAGCTGAAGCTGCCGTGTTGAAGATTAAAGTCCACACCACCAACATTCATCCCTGAAATTCCTTGAACCTTAAGTTCCCGTCCCTGAGATTGGAAAAGCTGCTCCTCCTCCAGCAGTCGACCCTGTTATACCCGGTCCTCAGAAGACACTTCCTATGGCAAAAGTTCTCATTCAGTTGCAAACTATTGTACGAATGAAGCGGTTACCATAAAGGATCAAATCGTTAGGAAAAGTTCCTAACATTTATGAGTCCCATCCATAGGGATGAAAAAAAAAATAAGAAAAATACAACCATTCTGTTGGGTGCCATAAACATGGCACAAATGGACCCTAAGTCGAACTGCTGACCTCCTAGTGGTAGGGTCCGGGCAACTTTGAGGGAACATTAACCTTCAAAGGCTAACAGCAGTCGCACAAAAACAATAAAGATTAATCGTTATTAGTCATTTACAATAATCATAGACGATGGTTATAGCCTCGCCCATTTTTCATCTCATTTGCTGTGAACGAAATCATAGGCGACTCTGATTGCACCTACATCTATTAAGTTTACCTACTTATTCAACCATCTATCTATCTGTCTATCGTCCTTGTTTGAAGATTTTCTGTATCATGTAAATCTCAGCCATTGAAATGTCCTGAGATCAATGTCGTAGTGAACAAATGAATTCTAGTTTGGACTGAAATAGCCCCGTTTTTGCACCTTCCTTCACCATTTGTCCACCATTTATTCCCCGTAAGGATTTACGAACTAACTTCAGAGTCGTATTACAAACATATGAAACATGTCACCAACTCACTGTTTTGTTCATATTTTTTGCTATATTACATCTGTCAGTTTCTAACTGCAATCATCAGATGAATATCTTCATATATTTAGCTGCTGTTTCAATTCCTTCATGACAATAAAAACCCGACCTTGTTTTCATCATGTAACAATGCAGTTCAAGAAGAAAGTCTATAGATGAGAAAAAATCCAGTTGCATAAATTCAATTAATTAGATTACACGCAGAATATTCGCCCTTCTTGACCAACACCATTTCAGACGTATTGGTTGCTCGAACATCGGCCGTTGAGATAAAGAAAGAAAAACAAAAAAATGTTTAGTAAAACTATATCAGTACAAATCCAATGTATCGTATGTACTGATATGAAAGATAATATATAGTCTGTATTGATATCAAAGACCATATAGGCAGCAAGTATGAATTTTTCCTTTATAAATGGAAGATCATGATTGCCACTGCGATCTCGACCTGCCGTTTTCTTAATGAAATAAACGTCTCCTGAGAACGAGGCGAGGCGACCAACGCTCACGTCTGGCTCGACCCAGTTTGAGAATATATATATATATATATATACATATATATATATATATATATATATATATATATATATATATATATATATATATATATATATATATATATATTTGCATTGTTGCTGTTTCCCGCGTTTGCGAGGTAGCGCAAGGAAACAGACGAAAGAAATGGCCCAACCCACCCCATACACATGTATATACATACGTCCACACACGCAAATATACATACCTACACAGCTTTCCATGGTTTACCCCAGACGCTTCACATGCCCTGATTCAATCCACTGACAGCACGTCAACCCCGGTATACCACATCGATCCAATGCACTCTATTCCTTGCCCGCCTTTCACCCTCCTGCATGTTCAGGCCCCGATCACACAAAATCTTTTTCACTCCATCTTTCCTCCTCCAATTTGTTCTCCCACTTCTCCTCGTTCCCTCCACGTCTGACACATATATCCTCTTGGTCAATCTTTCCTCACTCATTCTCTCCATGTGCCCAAACCATTTCAAAACACCCTCTTCTGCTCTCTCAACTACGCTCTTTTTATTTCCACACATCTCTCTTACCCTTACGTTACTTACTCGATCAAACCACCTTACACCACACATTGTTCTCAAACATCTCATTTCCAGCACACCCATCCTCCTGCGCACAACTCTATCCATAGCCCACGCCTCGCAACCATACAACATTGTTGGAACCACTATTCCTTCAAACATACCCATTTTTGCTTTCCGAGATAATGTTCTCGACTTCCACACATTCTTCAAGGCTCCCAGCATTTTCGCCCCCTCCTCCACCCTATGATCCACTTCCGCTTCCATGGTTCCATCCGCTGCCAGATCCACTCCCAGATATCTAAAACACTTTACTTCCTCCAGTTTTTCTCCATTCAAACTTACCTCCCAGTTGACTTGGCCCTCAACCCTACTGTACCTAATAACCTTGCTCTTATTCACATTTACTCTTAACTTTCTTCTTTCACACACTTTACCAAACTCAGTCACCAGCTTCTGCAGTTTCTCACATGAATCAACCACCAGCGCTGTATCATCATCGAACAACAACTGACTCACTTCCCAAGCTCTCTCATATATATATATATATATATATATATATATATATATATATATATATATATATATATATATATATATATATATATATGTATATATATATATATATATATATATATATATATATATATATATATATATGAGTCAACAGGGAAAATGGAACACGATATGATAGGAGCATGTGGTATGACTAGATGGAGTGAGATATGAAATGAGGGGGTGTATGAGAGATCTGGTATGACAGGGAATGTAAACGGAATAAATTGTGGAGTGGTAGACTAGGTGAAACATACTTTGAGGTGGTTTGGGCTCGTGGTTGGAATGGAAGATGTGCCGTTTACAGAATGTGTGATAGTAGAGTTAAAGGGGTTGATGTGAGAGGAAGACCACCTGTGACATGAGGAAAGAGAATGAAAGAGAAGGGTTGGTGTGAAAGGAAGTCCATAGAGTGGAAGAGAAATAGTGGAAGAACGTGTGTAATGGTATATGCGAGAGAGGCAAGTAAGGACAGAGTTAAGTGGAGACTTTTGCTGAGGCCACCCCCTTTATGGAAGTTCCTGATGGGAATAGGTATCAGAGTTATGGACAAATAGAAAGATAGAAATATAGATAGATAGATAGATAGATAGGTAGATAGATACGTATGACCTACTCTGTTGACTGTGGCAAGATTGCATATGCATATGTCTTGTCATTTTTTTTCTGTTCACTGCAGGTGAGGTGTATATGACACAGTCGAGTTTCTCTGTTCACTGCAGCTACAGCATATATTTACAGCCATTTTAGAAATGAAATATCCATTTTAGCTGCCAGGTCATGGCGTTGGGGATAACTAAAAGGTGTCAGTGCCTGCCTGGCTCTCAATGACCAGAAACCCGAGGACGTCTAACACAACAGGGGCAAGTGATCCTGCCGAGCCACCTGAGACAACGGGATAAGGTACGTCGGAAAGTGGAGCGAGGCTTTTTTCTGCACTCACTAGGACCATGGCAGCAGTCAACTCTGGAGGCTTCTCCGGAAACTCCAAGGTCGAGGCGGAAGACAGGGGTAGTGGTAGTTGTGCCAGGGGACGGGGTGGTGGAAGTATTCCCTGGGGACAGGAGTATTGGGATTTCCGAGCGACTGGGTGGTGGGAGTAGAGCCAGGCGACGGGGTGCTGGGAGTATAGCCAATAGACGGGGTGGTGGGAGTAGAGCCAAGAGACGGGGTGCTGGGAGAAGCAGGGGAAAAGGTAGTGGGAGGAGATCCAGGTGACTGGTTCTGGTTGGTGGGAGGAGAGCCAGGGGACGGGATGGTGGGATGATAACCAAGGGAGTGGGTGGTGGGAGAAGTTCCGGGGTAAGGGGTGGTGGAAGTTGGCGAGAACGGAGTAGTGGGAGTAGAACCAGGGGACGGGGTATAGGGAGAATTTCCACGGAACGGGGTACAGGGAGAAGTTCCTGGGAACAGGTTGGTGTAGGAAGTTCCCGGGGACGGGGTGGTGGGACTACTTCTTCCGGAGGGGGTGGTGGGAGAACCTCCAAGGGCACCATTGGAGTTTCTTCTGGAACCTCCATGGTCGTGTGTTGTTCTCCTATTTCATAACCCTTGGGACATGTGGAATGGTCCACGCTCTGCTGGTGGCGTGGTCGTCGTCGTCGTCGTCGTCGTCTTCTTCGGGGATCTCTTTGGGGCGTAGGTTCCATTTCCAAAACCCCTGGACTTTCTATATGACCCTGGAACATGTGAGGGGATTGTGGGAATACTACCATGTCAGAGTGTGGTTGGAATGGTCCCATGTCAGGCACCATTGCAGTTTCTTCTGGAACCTCCATGGTCGTGTATTGTTCTCCTATTTCATAATCCTGGGTATATGTGGAATGGTCCACTCTCTGCTGGTTGTGTGATCGTGGTCGTCGTGGTCGTCGTCGTCTTCTTCGGGAATCTCTTTGGGGCTTTGGTTCCATTTCCAAAACCCTTGGCCTTTCCATATGATCGATTGTGTCTGTCATTACTATCGATAATCTCCAACTCTTAACCTGAACAAAATGAAAGCCAGTCATTACAAAGTATATCCTGGATACTTACGGAAATATGGTGAATTTCAACTCTCACATAGTAGTGAAGTTATATGTTTCAAACAAAAATCACGAAAGATAAACTGAGACTTTCTTTGGTCAATGACGTTTGGTATTGGATCTTTGGGGAGACTGGGAGAACGAGAGCAAATATAAGAAATAACCTCTTCTTTACGTACTGTGTGTATGTCAACCCAGACTGGGAATATGTTAATATATATTTGTTATATGTACACTACTGGCAATGTAAGACACTGTATTGGAGGTATATGAATAAAGTGACTATACTCCAGTTGGTAGTGAAGATATAATCAGGAAGTTATTTGAATCGAGTATCAAGGATATAGAAATGCTGTTACTGTAATCTCCGTAGTAGTGAAGATACAGTTGAGCGGTCGCTGTTGTCCAGTTGTTATTAAAGATATATTAAGAAAGTTATTCTAATCCAGTCTTATGGATATAGTAATGCATTTACTGTAATTTTAGTGGTAGTGAAGATACAGTGTGACAGTCACTGTTGTCTAGTTATTTGTGAAGATACAGTAACTTACTCTAATCCAGTTTTAAGGATATAGTTGTGAAGTTACTGTAATCCCAGTGGTAGTGAAGATACCGTGGGGTGGTCACTGTTTTCCAATTGTTGGTGAAGGTACAGTAGGGTCTTCTAATCCAGTTTCAATGATATAGTAATACAGTTACTGTAATCTCAGTTGTAGTGAAGATACAGTTGAGCGGTCGCTGTTGTCCAGTGGTTAGTGAAGATATATTAAGAAAGTTATTCTAATCCAGTCTTATGCATATAGTAATGCATTTATTGTAATTTCAATGGTAGTGAAGATACAGTATGACAGTCACTGTTGTCCTGTTGTTTATGAAGATACAGTAACTCTAATAGAATTTTAAGGATATAGTTGTGAAGTTATTGTAATCCCAGTGGTAGTGAAGATACCGTGAGTTGGTCACTGTTTTCCAATTGTTGGTGAAGATACAGTAAGGAAGATATTGTGATCATGATTTTAATGATATAGTAATGCAGTTAGTGTAACCTCAGTGGTAGTGAAGATACCGTGGGGCAGTCACTGTTTTCCAATTGTTGGTGAAGACACAGTAAATCTACCATCTAAATCTACCATTCATCAATAAACATTTAACCACCGTCATTTGAACGTAAACCTTCCTGCTGCGTTATTTTAACAGAGTCCTTTAAGATGCGTCATATAAACAGAAGCCTTAAATGTACGTTAAACTTGTGCAAACCATCATTGAATCTGAAACTTTTAAATTAGAATTGTAATGAAATTGCGAACTTTTAACTCTGTCAAATTACAGCTATTGTACAAAATGATTCACTTAATTGATAAATTTTAATGTCAGTTAATTTAACGATATCCTTTGTGGTTCATCTCTGAAACACAAACCTTTTAACTTTGTCTCTAGAACTGAACACAACCATTAAGTTTCATAACTGGAATGGAAATTTGGATAATCTATCAAAATTCGTCATATAACGCGAACTTTTAAATCCTTCCATTCAGTTGGGCCGTTACTTGCCTGGTTGCCATTCATAATATGTCCTTTTATATTGTATGTTGACTACGCTCTCATTCCTTCGTCATTTGGATCGTCTCACTGATATTCCATTCATAAACTTCATTCCTAAAGCTTATTTTTGACCACCATGTTGTTTCCTTAAGGTTTATAATTCTTTGTGTATTTAATAATAGAAGATTCAATGATATTTCTCGTGGTACTGGAATTAGAGTTAATAATGCCATCTCAGTTATCAACTCTAACTCCAGTACCACCAGAAATATCATTGAATCTTCTATTACTGGATAAACAAAGAATTATAGTCAATATTAGTGATTGTCTACACGAATTGGATAACTTTTTTTTGTTGATAAAATTTGTAAACAATTCACTTTCTTGTCCACATAATAAGTTTATGATACGCTTGTTGTCTGTCTTGGACAATCACATGTTTACCATATGGCGTCCTAGCTACGTCTCTTCGTTGTATATAAACTGACTGTTATATTTCTCTCTTGTGTCTTCCCTAATGATGTGAGTTTTAGACGAAAGTGCACTTGGGAACTTATCGTGTTTATTTTACCCGTGGACTCATAAGAATATACTTGATCACGTGCAAAATTGTGATCCTTTCCAATATATATATATATATATATATATATATATATATATATATATATATATATATATATATATATATATATATATATATATATATCCTTCAGTATGTTTACTTTCGATAATGAGGAACAGAAGAAGGAGCCAAACAAGTAAATTTCGTCAAAGACATCTCTCTTTTCTAACGCTGCCTCGCAAAGATTTTCATTAATTCAAATTGAAGAAACAGACGTATTTTTCTATTGTCTGGTTAGCTCAGTGGTAGAGCGTGAGTCTGACACACTCAAGGTCGTGGGTTCGAGACCCACACCAGACATAATTTTTGTTTTTTTCTTTTTTCATTTTGTCCGCATCACATGTGTGCAACATTCAGTATGTTCGTCCAACGTTATAGTGAAGATCTTCACAATAAATTGGGGTTTTCGACCTTATCTGAAAGGGTCAGGTCCACCAAGACGTCCTTGAAATCTTCCAGAAGCTTCTGGCGATCCTCCTCCAACTGCTGGGCACATCAGAGTTAACATGGGCCGGACATCGGTTGTGGAACGACTTAATCTGCTTCCGGTAGTTAGCAGTGATGATAATGAGGGCTCTGACCTCATACCAGGTCAGCTTAGTTCCAGTCTATTGCTTAGTTCCAGTCTATTGCTTAGTTCCAGTCTATTGCTTAGTTCCAGTCTATTACTTAGTTCCAGTCTAGTGCTTACTTCCAGTCTATTGCAACGACAATAAAAAAGTAAAACATTTCTTCGTGGAAAATTGAGAGGAAAACACGACAGCAACATGGAGATTTACCCTGTGGTTATTTTGCCGGCTAGTCGGCAGCAGTCGGTCAAACACTATTTTACCGTGGTAATCTCAGTGCTTCATATAATACTATGTCACAAAATATGTTCTTGGGGGCGTAGCTCAGTGGTAGAGCACTCGCTTGGCATGCGAGAGGACCCGGGTTCAAACCCCGGCGCCTCCATTTTTGTTATTTGGAAAATGCATTGTTTCAGTCTTATATATATATATATATATATATATATATATATATATATATATATATATATATATATATATATATATATATATATATACATATATATATATATATATATATATATATATATATATATATATATATATATATATATATATATATATATATATATATATATATATATATATATATATATATATATATATATATATATATATATATATATATATATATATATATATATGAATATCGTCCGATCAGAAAAGTTAAGCAACGTTGGGTCTGGTTAGTACTTGGATGGGTGACCGTCTGGGAACACCAGATGCTGTTATCCCTGGGGATAGGGAAGAAAGAATACTTGCCACGTATTCCCTGCGTGTCGCACAAGGCAACTAAAAGGGGAGGGAGCAAAAGGCCGGAAATCCTTTACTCTCATTTTCAATTTTTCAAAAGACGGAACAGAGAAGATATAGAGATATTGCAATGATGTAACTAATATAAGATATAAGAATGAATGTAAGATACGGATGTAGCTGAAACAAGGAGTAATGAAGATTAAGATGCAATCCAAATTATTCTCTAGTGAAGATAAACATATATGTTGAGATTTTGTATTGAACATCAAGTAGTAATGATAATGATGAGAGTGTAGTGACGATGAGGGTTTAGTTAGGGAGTGGTGACAATTGCCTTTACAATGATAATAAGGAGGTAACACAATGAGGAACACAAACTTTCCAAAGCTACGTTCAAGTCAGACTTTGAACTAAGTTCGGTAAACAGAAGGATGATGTTAAGATGAGAGTGTAGTGAGGAAGAGTATAGTGATGATAAGGATATATGATGATAAGGTTGTAGTGAAGAAAAGAATATAGTGAAGATACGAATGTAGTTGAGATAAGGGTTACTAAAGAGTAAAGTTTATTCAAAATGATTATGTAGTGAAGATAAGAACTACTTTTAGTGAACATCAGGGAGTGCAATGATGATGGTATGGTAGAAATAACGGTGTAGTGCAGAAGAGGGTATAGCGAAGATATAATTAAGTGAAAATAAGCTAGTAGTGAAGATACACCTTAGTAAGTATGAGGTTGTAGTGAACTTAACCTTATTGACCTGATCCCCCAAATCCTCCAAACTACGTTCAAGGGCGGATCCAAAGCCAACCGAAAAGGCTATTTCTCTGTGTATTGTTAGTGGTGGTGGTGGTGTGTAGGTGTGTGTAATCATCTATTTGCACTGTATTAGGAGGGAGTTTTACACTCGTGGGGCCCCGTGTAAGTAAGTTGTTTGTGTGAGCGGGTAAAATCTAAAGCCTTCCTTGAAACTTGCTTAGTCAAGATAAGGTCATATGAAGATCAAGTTGTAGTGAAGATTATAATAAGCCTTGCATAGTGAAGATAAAGGGATTGAGGAGAGGAGATGTAGTAAAGAAGATCATAGCGAACACAAAAGGATTCAAGCTAAGTCCAAGGTCGGCCTACGGGCTTGAACTTACATTTCAGGTCAAAGGCATCACCAGTACACCCCGGACAGCCTTAAAGTTTATCCGCACACACACACACACACATATATATATATATATATATATATATATATATATATATATATATATATATATATATATATATATATATATATATATATAACATACAAAGCTCCATCAGCCAGGATCGAACCTGGGACCCCTTGTGCAAGAGGCAGGCATGCTAACCGCTGGGCTAAGGGACTGTATAATAGGAAACAACTAAGGGCGCAAATGGGGAGGTGATAACAAGTAGTGGTGATGTGAGAAGGAGATGGAGTGAGTATTTTAAAGGTTTGTTGAATGTGTTTGATGATAGAGTGGCAGATATAGGGTGTTTTGGTCGAGGTGGTGTGCAAAGTGAGAGGGTTAGGGAAAATGATTTGGTAAACAGAGAAGAGGTAGTGAAAGCTTTGCGGAAGATGAAAGCCGGCAAGGCAGCAGGTTTGGATGGTATTGCAGTGGAATTTATTAAAAAAGGGGGTGACTGTATTGTTGACTGGTTGGTAAGGTTATTTAATGTATGTATGACTCATGGTGAGGTGCCTGAGGATTGGCGGAATGCGTGCATAGTACCATTGTACAAAGGCAAAGGGGATAAGAGTGAGTGCTCAAATTACAGAGGTATAAGTTTGTTGAGTATTCCTGGTAAATTATATGGGAGGGTATTGATTGAGAGGGTGAAGGCATGTACAGAGCATCAGATTGGGGAAGAGCAGTGTGGTTTCAGAAGTGGTAGAGGATGTGTGGATCAGGTGTTTGCTTTGAAGAATGTATGTGAGAAATACTCAGAAAAGCAAATGGATTTGTATGTAGCATTTATGGATCTGGAGAAGGCATATGATAGGGTTGATAGAGGTGCTCTGTGGAAGGTATTAAGAATATATGGTGTGGGAGGAAAGTTGTTAGAAGCAGTGAAAAGTTTTTATCGAGGATGTAAGGCATGTGTACGTGTAGGAGGAGAGGAAAGTGATTGGTTCTCAGTGAATGTAGGTTTGCGGCAGGGGTGTGTGATGTCTCCATGGTTGTTTAATTTGTTTATGGATGGGGTTGTTAGGGAGGTAAATGCAAGAGTTTTGGAAAGAGGGGCAAGTATGAAGTCTGTTGGGGATGAGAGAGCTTGGGAAGTGAGTCAGTTGTTGTTCGCTGATGATACAGCGCTGGTGGCTGATTCATGTGAGAAACTGCAGAAGCTGGTGACTGAGTTTGGTAAAGTGTGTGGAAGAAGAAAGTTAGGAGTAAATGTGAATAAGAGCAAGGTTATTAGGTGCAGTAGGGTTGAGGGTCAAGTCAATTGGGAGGTGAGTTTGAATGGAGAAAAACTGGAGGAAGTGAAGTGTTTTAGATATCTGGGAGTGGATCTGGCAGCGGATGGAACCATGAAAGCGGAAGTGGATCATAGGGTGGGGGAGGGGGCGAAAATTCTGGGGGCATTGAAGAATGTGTGGAAGTCGAGAACATTATCTCGGAAAGCAAAAATGGGTATGTTTGAAGGAATAGTGGTTCCAACAATGTTGTATGGTTGCGAGGCGTGGGCTATGGATAGAGTTGTGCGCAGGAGGATGGATGTGCTGGAAATGAGATGTTTGAGGACAATGTGTGGTGTGAGGTGGTTTGATCGAGTTAGTAACGTAAGGGTAAGAGAGATGTGTGGAAATAAAAAGAGCGTGGTTGAGAGAGCAGAAGAGGGTGCTTTGAAGTGGTTTGGGCACATGGAGAGAATGAGTGAGGAAAGATTGACCAAGAGGATATATGTGTCGGAGGTGGAGGGAACGAGGAGAAGAGGGAGACCAAATTGGAGGTGGAAAGATGGAGTGAAAAAGATTTTGTGTGATTGGGGCCTGAACATGCAGGAGGGTGAAAGGAGGGCAAGGAATAGAGTGAATTGGAGCGATGTGGTATACCGGGGTTGACGTGCTGTCAGTGGATTGAATCAAGGCATGTGAAGCGTCTGGGGTAAACCATGGAAAGCTGTGTAGGTATGTATATTTGCGTGTGTGGACGTATGTATATACATGTGTATGGGGGTGGTGGGTTGGGCCATTTCTTTCGTCTGTTTCCTTGCGCTACCTCGCAAACGCGGGAGACAGCGACAAAGTATAATAAATGTAAAATATATATATATATATATATATATATATATATATATATATATATATATATATATATATATATATATATATATATATATATATATATATATCATACAAGCTTCCAACAGCCAGGATCGAACCTGGGACCCCTGTGCAACAGGCAGGAAAAGACCGGTGTAGACCCAGTTGCTCACCAACGTGAGACGAAGGGTATTCGAGTACATAGTATTCGAATAGTTATTTCCCTATCAGTGGCGATCATAGCCTAGCGGTAGCGTTCCCGCCTGTTGCACAGGGGTCCCGGGTTCAATCCTGGCTGTTCGAGGTTTGAATGTTCTATGAAAGCGCGCGTTCATATCCTCTTAGTTCGAATATATGTATATATATGTATATATATATATATATATATATATATATTACTATAAGTCCACGAAGAAAATGAAACACGATAAGTTCTCAAGTGAACTTAAGTGTAATAATGGCAAGCAAGTAAGAATGATACAGTATGAAAGACAAAGACAGTGGAAAGGTGTTATGTATTCTGTATCCTTGATAACCATTTGATGTGACTCATTCAGATCAGGTCCAAAACGCCAGTTGTGAAGATGTACAAAGGATAATAGAACGGTGTATGTACGTACGTACGTAGTGTGAGTGTCTTGACCGATAGAAAGTATTGAAAGCGGCAGGAAGTAGTGAGATATTGTATTGTGCTTCGTACAAGACTGGCGGGCGACTCCGTCCTTCGTGCTGTGCCACACACAGTCTGGTGATTGTCGGGATGTGTAGCCATAATGTTTGATCTTATGACCATTAGTGATACATCATGTGATGTTTACTATCACAACATCGGCTTCTTCCTCCTCCTCCAGGAGAGTGGCGATCAGGTGGCGGTTATTGTGGTAGCCCGGCACGTGCAACTGTAAGATTTCAAGCAACTTTGAGAAAATGGAACACATTATAAAGAGTTCCATAATTTCTCTAATTCTTCCCCAAATTCATGTGGACCTGCAACGCTGAAAATGTTTAAATACCGCTGGTGTAGAGGGAGGGAGAGGGAGGCCTGGGATGAGAGTGAGGCTTTGTAGGAGAGAAAGGCTCGGGATGAGAGGCTGAACACAAGATGTTTGGCCGGAGAGTGAGATTTTGAAGGAGAGAAAGGCTTGGGATGAGGGCTGGGTTGTACCAGAGAGAGAGGCTTGGGATGAGGATTAGGTTGTACCAGAGAGAGAGGCTTGGGATGAGGGTTGGGTTGTACCAGAGAGGCTTGGGATGAGGGTTGGGTTGTACCAGAGAGGCTTGGGATGAGGGCTGGGTTGTACCAGAGAGAGAGGCTTGGGATGAGGGTTGGGCTGTACCAGCGAGAGAGGCTTGGGATGAGGGTTGGGCTGTACCAGAGAGGCTTGGGATGAGGGTTGGGTTGTACCAGAGAGAGAGGCTTGGGATGAGGGAGTCTGAACATGAGATAGGCTTGTGAGGAAAGTGAGGATTTGAAAGAGAGAGAGACTTTATGTGAAAAAGGAAGGACAGGCGGAGGAGGCTTGGGACGAGAGTCAGACAGGACAGGAGAGAGAGGCTTGGGACGAGAGTCAGGCTGGACAGGAGAGAGGGACTTGGAACGAGAGTCAGGCTGGACAGGAGAGAGAGGCTTGGGACGAGAGTCAGGCTGGACAGGAGAGAGAGGCTTGGGACGAGAGTCAGGCAGGACAGGAGAGAGAGGCTTGGGACGAGAGTAGAGAAGTGAACCTTCATAACTTATCCTTCAATATAAAAGGGTTGTCTTGCTCCACTCAGTTGGAATGGGAAAGTAGTTGAAAATAACAAGTTGATGAATTTAATGTTTTAGTGTGGCAAAAGCTGAACTGATTTTAAGGTCACACATGAAAGAAGATTAACATTTCAGAAGGTTGAAGGAAAATGAATATAAATGTCATCATTGATAGACTATTAGATTCATTAGAAGCCTCGGTAGATAAATGTTCTTGTTATTTTTATTAAGAATGAGGATGAATTAGTAATTAAGGCACACGGCGCTAATATCTTTGGTTACTGAGCCATTATGTTTTGCACTGGTGTTATATTAAAGAACTAGAGTATGAGTGAGGGAGTGAGATGTGGAGATTATATATCATTGTGAGTTATGACATAAAGTGATCGTGATGAACGTTACGAAGATCAGGCAAACTATGAGGCTCATTATTCCTACATCAAATATAATAATGTCAATCATTCCAGTAATCTTACCATAATTGACCTCTTCCATCTAGGGAGCCTCCCTCCCTCCCTCTTATCTTCTCCAGAACAAACCTGGTTCATTCTTGTGAGAGACGATAGTGTTTACTAAACTCTTCCTGTGACCAACATGTAAATGGTGTGACTGACCACCACACCTTACCTCACCTACTTCCTCCACCTGATCAATCTGCATCACTCCTTCCATTGCTCACTTCCATAATAGAATTAACGTTTCTACTACAAATGACAAGATTCACTTGGCCATGTTTGTTAACATCAGAGCAATAATCTTGAAGACCGACCATTCCTCACTATTGACCTTTAAGGCAGGAATCATTATTTTCCTCAAACTATCAATTGCTATTTATGTGAGGTCGGTCGACTGTGGCTCCGGAGGGGTAAGCGACAACACAAACTCTGGTGGAGTTCCAGTAATGATGTTACTGAGTCAGTCGGGCACACACCACTGTGGTACACCTGGTGATATTTTGTTTGTCTTAACTAAGTCGATAAGTGGAAAACTGAGCAGCAGTTTACTTGCTTAGCTTGTGTACTTGTTCCTGGATTGTTGATGACCTTCACAATAACAGGTATAGGACTGGTCTTATATCTCTGTGTTCCAGCTGTGATTGGTACAAGTCGAGTGTACTGACGAACGGCGGTGCGGGGGGATGAGGAGAGAGAGAGAGAGAGAGAGAGAGAGAGAGAGAGAGAGAGAGAGAGAGAGAGAGAGAGAGAGAGAGAGAGAGAGAGAGAGAGAGAGAGGTCATTGTGCCGGGGGTGGAGGTGATGGTGGGCAGGGGGTTAGCTGGTGGTGTTGGTGGAGGGGAGGAGGTGGACGTGGTCAGCCAGATGAGCACATCTTGGTAGGTGGTGTGAGATGGACCCAGGAGGATTGTGTGTGTTGTGTTCTGTATTGTGTCCAGCTGGTGCCTGTGTGTGTGTGTGTGTGGCTCTAGTTAGTCAGGAGGACCTGGCTGGGGCGCGGCTCAGGTACAATAAATATGGTATAGACATTCCTGAGTTTGAACAGTGATGTCAGTCGGCGGTGAAGGTAGAGACAGTATGAGGAAGATTTGATGATAGAGTGAATGTGTTGAAAATGAAATGTCTGAGGACAACATGTGGTGTGACGCGGGTTGATCCAGTAAGTAATGATAGGGTAAGAGAGATGTGTGATGATAAATAGAGCATGGTTGACAGAGCTGAAGAAGGTGTACTGAAATGGTTTAGACATTTGGAGAGAGTGAGTGAGGGGAGGTTAAAGGAGGATACATGTGTCAGTAGTGTAGGGGACAAGATTAGGGCGACCATATTGGAGATGGATGGAGGAAGTGAACAAGAGTTTGAGTGATCAGGGCCTGAATATGCTTAAGGTCACGTGAGAGGCGTGTATAGGATAAAGTGAACTGGGGCGATGTGATTTACAGAGGACGACCTGCTATCAGTGAACTGAAGCAGGACATATGAATCAAATGGGGTAAACCACGGACAGGGTTGTAGGGCCTGGTTGTGGACTGTGGGCTGTGTTTTCGTTGCATTACATATGACAGGTAAGGAATGTATGTGAGGGTATGAAGCATTATCTTATGTTCCTGGTGCTATCTCGATACTGTGGACAACGGTAGACACAGAGTTTAAAAGGCCATATTATGAATGGTAGCCAGGGAATGAATGGCCCAGCTAAATGGAAGGATTTAAAAGTTCGCGTTAAGTGATGGACTTCAATAGAATGTACAAACTTCCTTTCCAGTAACTGAACTAAAGCTTATGTTTATTTCCAGAGACGGAGTTTGATGGTTCATTATATAAAGACAGACTTCAAAGGATATCGTTGAATTAGGTGACCATAATTTTTATCAATTAAATGAGACATTTCCTAAAACAGCTGCAATTTGACGGAGTTTAAAAGTTCGCAGTCGTTTGAGAGAATTTTAAAGTTATTGACGGGATCAAAAGTTTGAGTTTCAATGACGCTTTGCACAAATTTTCGTTTAGATGACATACTTTCAAGGTTTGTCTTTATATAATGTAGTTTAAAAGTCTCTGATCAAATAACGCAGCTGAAATGATAACGCTCGAATACTAAATGTTCCTGAATAAATGACGGAGTTGAATGGATGGATTTTAAGTTCGCGTTTGTGGGAGTGATTTTCAAAGATTGTGTTTAAATGTCACAGTTTAAATGTTGGTATGTACAATGTTGACCAGATGGCGGTAGTGTGTAGACACAGCCATACCAGGTCGTATTTATCATCATTAAAGTCACCTTCCTTACTTACTTATGGCGGCGATGAAATTCACTGGTTCTTGATTGTGCACCAATTAACCTATCAGATAATGGTACAATGTTTGCCTGGTGTTGCATATATCACGTCTGTTGTTGAAACACAAGAATGCCAGGTGACTTTGGGAGTGGATGATAATGTAAAGATCAATATAAATGTGGGAAATCTTGAACCGCCATCACCAGACACAACACATGTTTGGATCTGGCGGGGGGAGGGACTTGCCTGTGACGTCACGATGCCCCGTCTCCAGCCTGGCGCCGCTCTGTGTGTGTGTGCGTATGAGTGTGTGGGGGGGGGGGTAATATTTGCGTATCACTGGAGAGCGATAATACACTTGTGATGTCTCGTCTTTTGACCTTGTAATCATATACTGTCTTTACTTCTATGAGCTCTCACACACACACACATACACATACACAGACACACACACACACATGCATACACACACATACACATAGACACACTCCTACACACACACACACACACACACACACACACACACACACACACACACACATAACCTTGTACTTTGATTAAAAAAGATAAAGAAAAATTTATAAAACATATATTTCCACACGTGTAGATATATGTTATGTATTGAAATGTGGCGGAAAAATTTCGTATATATTAACAAACGTGATTGAGGACTTAAAGAATCTGGTACAAACATAATGGTTATTGTGATAAATGATTTATTTATGATAAATATGTATTGTGTTGCATTATAATGGTTGTTCAGAACCAAGGTCTTTAAGCCTGAAATCGTAAGATGTTAGAAGAAATAAAAAGATGTTAAATTTAAACATTTATAAATATAAACCACAGAAAATCCAATAAAAGGGGCTAGTTTGAGGCAGGAGTATTTCATCACTTAATAAAATATCTACATCTACGTCCCGTTTCTTTCATCATCATTTCTTTATGTTCACTTCTAATTAATGCCTCTTATCTAAGATAAAAATTCAGTATAGGTATTTGATTAATGTTCTCCAACGACGCGTTGTATAACTCTTCGTTAGTGAAGTTCATTTCGTGTAATGGATCATGCATTACAAAGTTGTGTCTATCCACACAAGTGTTACACGTCCCAGGTAAAGATATATTCTAGAGATAGTGTATATCTAACATATATATGTGTTTTATAAATATTCATAAAAAGTTTTCCTGAGGAAGAATACCTAAGACTTTCGTATTAAAGTTGATCAGTTGTAAGTGATCAAGCATTACAAAGGTGTGTCCATTACCACAGGTGCTACTGATCCCGGGTAAAGGTATTTCATCATCTTTGTATCTTTAACCTTTCTAGTTATAGATGTTTCATCCCTGATTCCATCCTCACAATGGATGTATGTGGTTTGTGTTGTCTTAACATATCATTAGTCAGTTGAAGTGGAACACATGCTTCTGAGCCTAGCCACTCTACTCTGTCTTCCACAAGTTACCTCCGGACTGCTTCATCTCTTATTACTTTTGATGATTTGAAAAATTGGCGTATGCCATATGTGATCAATAGTGTTGCTGAAATTCACATATCATATTCTTTATTTGTCATTTAATGAACGTTAGTTTATCAAACTGCATTTTTGTGTCTTGTGGATATATATATATATATATATATATATAGAGGGGCAAGTATGAAGTCTGTTGGCGATGAGAGAGCTTGGGAAGTGAGTCAGTTGTTGTTCGCTGATGATACAGCGCTGGTGGCTGATTCATGTGAGAAGCTGCAGAAGCTGGTGACTGAGTTTGGTAAAGTGTGTGGAAGAAGAAAGTTAAGAGTAAATGTGAATAAGAGCAAGGTTATTAGGTACAGTAGGGTTGAGGGTCAAGTCAATTGGGAGGTGAGTTTGAATGGAGAAAAACTGGAGGAAGTGAAGTGTTTTAGATATCTAGGAGTGGATCTGGCAGCGGATGGAACCATGGAAGCGGAAGTGGATCATAGGGTGGGGGAGGGGGCGAAAATTCTGGGGGCACTGAAGAATGTGTGGAAGTCGAGAACATTATCTCGGAAAGCAAAAATGGGTATGTTTGAAGGAATAGTGGTTCCAACAATGTTGTATGGTTGCGAGGCGTGGGCTATGGATAGAGTTGTGCGCAGGAGGATGGATGTGCTGGAAATGAGATGTTTGAGGACAATATGTGGTGTGAGGTGGTTTGATCGAGTGAGTAACGTAAGGGTAAGAGAGATGTGTGGAAATAAAAAGAGCGTGGTTGAGAGAGCAGAAGAGGTGTTTTGATGTGGTTTGGGCACATGGAGAGAATAAGTGAGGAAAGATTGACCAAGAGGATATATGTGTCGGAGGTGGAGGGAACGAGGAGAAGAGGGAGACCAAATTGGAGGTGGAAAGATGGAGTGAAAAAGATTTTGTGTGATCGGGGCCTGAACATGCAGGAGGGTGAAAGGAGGGCAAGGAATAGAGTGAATTGGAGTGATGTGGTATACCGGGGTTGACGTGCTGTCAGTGGATTGAATCAGGGCATGTGAAGCGTCTGGGGTAGACCATGGAAAGCTGTGTAGGTATGTATATTTGCGTGTGTGGACGTATGTATATACATGTGTATGGGGGGGGGGGGGTTGGGCCATTTCTTTCGTCTGTTTCCTTGCGCTACCTCGCAAACGCGGGAGACAGCGACAAAGTATAATAATAAAAAATAATATATATATATATATATATATATATATATATATATATATATATGTTTTCTCTAAAAAGTCCTTTAATTCATGAAATATATCTTAAAGGAAAACGTAAATAATTTTTCATTAGTGTTCTTCACACCAAAATAAACAAGTCTATTTTTCAAAGTATACTTAATAGATCTTACTAAAGTTTTGAAGAATATAAACTCATAACTTGTTTAAGACCTTCTAAACCTTGTGCTGATAATAACTACATTACTTTTCTGTAGGCAATATCGTTTTAATGCGTAAAACCCGGATAAAAAGATTGTAATATAAAATTTGATGGTATTATGTTTAGGTTGTTGAAGATATTACTGATTTCTACATGTAAAACATTTATGTTATCTGCAAAATAGAAATCTTTATGTTAGATATGTTAATTCTACCGGTTTCACGTTACATACATTTCTGTACCCTGTGCTACAGAAAAGTTATGGGATTTTATTCGTTATCGTATAAGATAATCTGTATAGATATAATATCTCACGTATTTTCAGTAGAAATCCACAGTTAAAATAAACTTTTGCCATCTGTATTCCATGGTAATCTAAGGCTCACCCTAGCTGGGGTTGACATTGTTGAACAACGTAATGCTTTTTGGTCGGTTTAGGTTTCTTAATTGTTGACTACAGGGACGAGTTTATAAGGAAGTGAGGAATTTGGGAAGGGTTTATTGATGGGTGCCGGGAGTGTGGTGATGATGATGAAGGATCAGAGAAAATATATTATGTCGGACGGAAGTCAATAGATCCTGGTGCTCGACCCAGAACCTTGACTAATCGTCTATAAGAAAGTGGTTGTTTATGTTTGGCCAAGTCCCAGCTGGGCAAGGGCTCTTGTCTTATGACACACTCTTATCTAGCTTTATTTGTCATGTAAAGTTTTTTCATAGTCTAAACTGATAAGAACATTAAAGAATTAGAATTTCATCTAAACACATTCTAATGGAATGTATACCTACTATGTAAATTTTGAATTGATTGTATGAGCTCTATAATTCTTGTAATGGAAAACTAGTTGTCTTAATTTGTAATTGACTCCTAAAAAGAAGAAAAGGATGAATGACTTAGAGTAAGCGCCTTAGATTTGATAAATCTTTCAAGAAACAATTCTCTTCATTTTTTCTTAATTTAGCCAACAGTGGCTTGTGTCATTATAGCAAGTCAAGCATTACTCCACCGTACAACAACTACAACATGGCTTGTGTCAGTGTGTCTGTCCCTCAGTACAGCAAGTCAAGCATTACTCCACCGTACAACAACTACAACATGGCTTGTGTCAGTGTGTCTGTCCCTCAGTATAGCAAGTCAAGCATTACTCCACCGTACAACAACTACAACATGGCTTGTGTCAGTGTGTCTGTCCCTCAGTACAGCAAGTCAAGCATTACTCCACCGTACAACAACTACAACATGGCTTGTGTCAGTGTGTCTGTCCCTCAGTACAGCAAGTCAAGTATTACTCCACCGTACAACAACTACAACATGGCTTTTGTCAGTGTGTCTGTCCCTCAGTACATCAAGTCAAGCATTACTCCACCGTACAACAACTACAACATGGCTTGTGTCAGTGTGTCTGTCCCTCAGTATAGCAAGTCAAGCATTACTCCACCGTACAACAACTACAACATGGCTTGTGTCAGTGTGTCTGTCCCTCAGTACAGCAAGTCAAGCATTACTCCACCGTACAACAACTACAACATGGCTTGTGTCAGTGTGTCTGTCCCTCAGTACAGCAAGTCAAGTATTACTCCACCGTACAACAACTACAACATGGCTTGTGTCAGTGTGTCTGTCCCTCAGTACATCAAGTCAAGCATTACTCCACCGTACAACAACTACAACATGGCTTGTGTCAGTGTGTCTGTCCCTCAGTATAGCAAGTCAAGCATTACTCCACCGTACAACAACTACAACATGGCTTGTGTCAGTGTGTCTGTCCCTCAGTATAGCAAGTCAAGCATTACTCCACCGTACAACAACTACAACATGGCTTGTGTCAGTGTGTCTGTCCCTCAGTATAGCAAGTCAAGCATTACTCCACCGTACAACAACTACAAGGTCACAAATGAGGGGACAAATAACATATAGGTTGGGTCACGGAAAATGCCTAATGAGCTGAGGAAAAGGAAGGACATTACATACACTGGCTTTATCAGTGAATCATTTTGTGATGGTTGTGAAATATTGGTCATGTGTAGAAGATGGTCCTTGTACATGAATCATGCTATATATTAGTTTCATAATATGTTATAATGGTATATCTAGCTGGTGAACTGATATGTGATATGATAAATGTAATCTTGTTCTGAACTCTTTAGAAATATCACCTTTGAAATCTATATCTATTTCTCTCACGACTTAAAACTATATTTTCTAGTTTGATGCGGCTCCTGGCGCTCAACTTTCAAGTTTAACAATTACCACCGTATGTCACCTCTTCTTTGGGATCAGGTAAAAGATATATCTTTCCAATTCCTCCAAAAGAATCTTTTGTTGATGAAATTCTTCGTCGTCTGCTTCACCAGACTGGTTTAAGAGGCGTCCGTCTGTGAGTCTAAAGTGGACGATTCTATACAAAGGGACTTTCTCCTGTCCTTCCCTTCATATTGACATATATAAACTTCCGTCAGACAGATACGGTCTTTCTCTTCCCACATATAAACTGATGGTTTTTACAACATCACTGACTGAAGCTCTACAGAAAAGGCTTCAAGGAAATATATCACTAATATGTAAGGATTATTAAGCTATTACTCGTGGGATTACATGACAAGAAGCTGTACGGTTTATATCACCGTCATGTTCACTAGAGAGGGAGACACTACGGTATCTCACCGCCATGTTCACTAGAGGGAGAAACCATTATCTCTCAACGTCATGTTCTCCACAGAGAGACACCACTATCTCTCATCTTTATGTTCACTACAGAGGGAGACACCACTATCTTTCACCGTCATGTTCACTACAGAGGGAGACACTACTATCTCTCACCGTCATGTTCGCTGGAGGGAGAAACCACTACCTCTTACCGCCATGTTCATTACAGAGGAAGAAACCACTATCTTTCACCGCCATGTTCACCAGAGGGAGAAACCACTATCTCTCATCTTCATGTTCACTACAGAGGGACACACCACTATCTCTCACCGTCATGTTCACTACAGAAGAAGAGAACATAGTCTCTCACCATCATCTTCACTACAGAGGGAGACACCAATATCTCTCACCGTCATGTTCACTAGAGGGAGAAACCACTCTCTCTCAATGTCATGTTCACTACAGAGAGATATCACTATCTCTCACCTTCATCTTCACTACAGAGGGAGAAACAGCTATCTCTCACCGTCATGTTCACTACAGAGAGATACCACTATCTCTCATCTTCATGTTTACTACAGAAGGAGACATCACTATCTCACCGTCATGTTCACTACATAGGAAGAGAGTATAGTCTCTCACCATCATGTTCTCTACAGAGGGAGACACCACTACTCTCATGTTCATTACAGAGGGAGACACAACTATCTCTCACCGTCATGTTCACTACAGAGGGAGAAACCGCTATCTCTCACCGTCATGTTCACTACAGAAGGAGAAAACTATCTCTCACCGTCATGTTCACTACAGAGGGAGACACAACTATCTCTCACCATCATGTTCACTACAGAGGGAAAGACAAATATGTCTCACAGTCATGCTCAAAACAGAGAGACACCACTATTGCCGTCATGTTCAATACAGAGTTAGAAACCACTATCTCTCACCGTCATGTTCACTACAGAGAGATACCACTATCTCTCACCATCATGTTCACTACAGAGAGACACCACTATCTCTCACCATCATGTTCACTACAGAGGGAGACACCATTATCTGTCACTGTCATGTTCACTACGGAAGGAGACACCACCAGAAGCACTGTCATCTTCACTACGCGCCTTGTCTTCAATATACCCCTACAGGTCCTATGCATATATTTACCATTCCCTCAACTGGACACGTCATGATCTTTACACCATTATCTTCCCTACATGGTACATATCATCACGTATCTCCACTACGTTCAGGGAAAGCTAGAGTCAAGATCTTCAGATAACTTCACTATATTTAATATAAACAAGTCCATAAAGTTTACCTCAGTGGTCCATCATCTACTGTACAGTTATATCTCAAGAAATATTTTCTTGGATTGCTTCACTGCCTCACCGGCTCTCCAAAAGTTTTTCTTGGATTGTTTCGCTGCCTCACCCGCTAGCTGAACAGGGTCCACATTAAGAGCTACTACACAAAGGGCGCTCACCCTTACAGAAGCGACACACGGCACACAATGGCACGGCCACACGTGACCAGGGATGGGGTCGTGAGCCTCTACCTGGCCTACCCTCCCGTGGCAAGCACCATGCCTGACCTCTCCGGCCTCCCCTCCGTCATGTGTGACGAAAGGGGCTACATCACTGTCACAGTCAACGGCAAGCAGTGCCAGTTGTTGGTCGACTCAGGGTCCAACCATGCCTACGTTTTCCACGACATGGCCATGGAACTGGGCCTGCTTGGTGATGTGGTCCGCTATGAAGAGTACGAGATCCTCACCTGGAACGGTGTCGTCCCGTGCAACGTCGGCGTCATCCCCAGCGTCCCCATCGTGCTGGAGAACGGCCTGCGGTTCCACTGCGAACTCTGGTACTTGCCGCCCATAATCGAGTACGACTTCATCGTGGACAGAGTCACGTTGAGCCGACTCAGGGCCGTCCAGGTGTTCGAGAAGACGCACTCAGAGTTCTTCTTCAAGGACGAGAGCGTGATGGACCAGCAGCCACCCGAAACCGACCCAGACCAGAAGCTGGCCAACGTGCTCACACTGCACGGCCACCTGACCCCAGACCTGACGGACCCTCCTCTTGTGGTCTACGTGGATACTGGCGCCGACGATTCCTACATCTCCGAAAAACTTGCTCGCTCCCTGGCGCCCCACGGGAGACGTGGGGCCAACGGTATAAGCGCCCTTAAGATTCACATGGAGGGCCGCCACTCCCTCCTCGAGCAAGTCTACACGGGAGACGACAGTGTTGACATCACCATCGGCAAGTCCTTCCTGATCCAGTATAACGGAGTCATCGACTTCGATACCAACACCTTGTACGTTAGATCGGAGGACGGCAGCGTGTATCAGATCCAGACTAGTACCGACCAAGGAAGACCCGAACAACCCGGAGAGACTGCCACTAAGAAGAAGAGGCGGCGGCGTAGGAGGAGGAGGAGGAGAAGGAGGCGGGGACGAAGGAACGACCAGCAGTGATGAGGATAGGAAGGGTCGGGGATACTAGAAGCGAACTCGGGATGATTCATAAATCATTATGCGCCAATCCCCTTGTATGTTTCCCTTCAAACATTTAGTTCTATAAAAGTCTCATACGTAAGACACATTCTACTGTTGTATAGTAGTCTATGATGGAAACAATGATTTAATCATGACTGGGTTTCCTTGATTATATTAAGAAGAAATCTGAGAATAAATCGCTCGTGGCATAAGCACGCTATGAAGGGTATCACTATTATTTCCATTACCCACCTTCCCTTACTCTATACATAATCGACCATTATTCAGCAGATCTTATAAATCATTTATTTTCACGGGGAAAATGGAACACGATAAGTTCCCAAGTGCACTTTCGTGTAATAATCGCATCATCAGCCATTTGGTAAACAAGTTACTGAGTCATTTGTTGTATATCAACTGGCTTAAATTTCTTTCTTTTATCTCCCCTTGTGTGACGCGATCGTTCAGCAGCGCATCACTTGTGTGACGCAATCATTCACCAGCGCATTACTTGTGTGACACAATTGTTCACCAGCACATCACTTGTGTGGCGCGATCGTTCACTAACACACCACTTGTGTGACGCGATCGTTCACCAACACACCACTTGTGTGACGCGATCGTTCACCAACACACCACTTGTGTGACGCGATCGTTCACCAACACACCACTTGTGTGACGCGATCGTTCACCAACACACCACTTGTGTGGCGCGATCGTTCACCAACACACCACTTGTGTGACGTGATCGTTCACCAACACACCACTTGTGTGACGCGATCGTTCACCAACACACCACTTGTGTGGCGCGATCGTTCACCAGCGCATTACTTGTGTGACTCGATCGTTCACCAGCAAATCACTTGTGTGACGCGATCGTTCACCAGCACATCACTTTTGAGATGTGATCGTTCACCAGCACACGACTTGTGTGACGCAATCGTTCACCAGCACATCACTTTTGAGATGTGATCGTTCACCAGCACATCACTTGTGTGACTCGATCGTTCACCAGCAAATCACTTGTGTGACGCGATCGTTCACCAGCACACGACTTGTGTGACGGGATCGTTCACCAGCACATCATTTGTGTGACGCAATCGTTTACCAATGCACCAAGCATCACGGTAACACGATGTTCCAGCACACCACTTGTGTGACGCGATCGTTCACCAGCACACCACTTGTGTGAGCAATCGTTCACAGCACATCACTTTGGTGGATCGTACAGCACACTTGTGTACGCGATCGTTCCAGCACATCACTTGTGTGACGCGATCGTTCACCAGCACACACTTGTGTGACGCATCGTTCACCAGCCATACTTGTGTGACGCGTCGTTCACCAGACATCACTTGTTTGACGCTCGTCACCAAGCACACCACTTGGTGACGGATCGTTCACACCACCACTTGTGTGACGCGATCGTTCACCAACACATCACTTGTGTGACGCGATCGTTCACAACATCACTTGTGTGACCGATCGTTCACACACACTTGTTGACGCTTCTTCACCAGAACACATTGTGTGACGCGATCGTTCACCAGCACACCACTTTGTGACGTGATCATTCACCAGAACACATTGTGTGACGCGATCGTTCACCAGCACACCACTTGTGTGACTCGATCGTTCACCAACACATCACTTGTGTGACGCGATCGTTCACCAACACACCACTTGTGTGACGCGATCGTTCACCAGAACACCACTTGTGTGACGCGATCGTTCACCAACACACCACTTGTGTGACGCGATCGTTCACCAGAACACCACTTGTGTGACGCGATCGTTCACCAGAACACCACTTGTGTGACGCGATCGTTCACCAGCACACCACTTGTGTGACGCGATCGTCACCACACACCACTTGTGTGACTCGATCGTTCACCAACACACCACTTGTGTGACTCGATCGTTCACCACACATCACTTGTGTGACGCGGATCGTTCACCAGGACATCACGTGTGTGACGCATTCGTTCACCAGCACACCACTTGTGTGACGCGATCATTCACCAGAACATCACTTGTGTGACGCGATCGTTCACTAGCACATCACTTGTATGACGCTATCATTCACCAGAACATCACTTGTGTGACGCGATCGTTCACCAGCAAATCACTTGTGTGACGCGATCGTTCACCAGAACACGACTTGTGTGACGCGATCATTCACCAGCACATCACTTGTATGACGCTATCATTCACCAGCATATCACTTGTGTGACGCGATCATTCACCAGAACATCACTTGTGTGACGCGATCGTTCACCAGCACATCACTTGTATGACGCGATCATTCACCAGCATATCACTTGTGTGACGCGATCATTCACCAGCACATCACTTGTGTGACGCGATCATTCACCAGCACACCACTTCTATGACGCGATCGTTCACCAGCACATCACTTGTGTAATGCGATCGTTCACCAGGATATGATAATAGATGATAGTTAAGTTAATAGAGATAAAGGAGAGATATATTCTCAGATGATGTCTGCCACGACGGCAATATATTCACTATAACAATATAGCCATGATCATATAAGTGATATAACAATACAGTCAACGCAACAATAAGGAAGTCTTCAAATTATATTCATCATGGCACTATAAGCACCTGACAATATTGATGCTGTGACAAAATAGTCTCGGATCATAGCAAACATATAGGCTCCAGGACAATATAGTGTCCATGACAAAATAGCGACCAAGACAAGATTTCTCATCAAGATATAGTCACCTTGACAGTATAGCTGATAAAACAATGAAACAACAATAAGAATATACCTGCCATAACAATATACCTACCATGAAAATGTAGGCAACATGACAAAATTGTCACAATGAAATATAATGGCCATTATAATTTAGTTACCATAATTATATATCAATCATGATAATATCATCAGGAGGCTGACATAAACACCATCACAGTATAAAAACCATAACACTATAATGACATGATAATATGACATCCATACACTTGCACTCACATTACCAAATATGCTGCCATGAGAATGTTATCGTGATCATATGATTAAAACAAAATGATAGTTAATAACAAAATATATCCCCAACGACAAAATTAACCATAGCAATATAGCCAGCAAGTAAATATAGCAACAAAGATAATGTAGTTAGGATGGCATTATATTGAAAATAACAATACAGCCACCATGCCAATATCGTCACTATTACAATGTAGCTACCATGAAAATATAATAACCTTGACAATGTAGCTACTACGGTAATACAATCCCATGGAACATATCCACAACAACAGTTTAGTTGTTAAGACACTCTGTCATCCTGCTGATTATATTGTCATGATTGGTCAGTGATTATGGTAACTATATTGTAACGACGATCATGATTGGTCAGTGATTATGGTAACTATATTGTAACGGCGATCATGATTGGTCAGTGATTATGGTAACTATATTGTAACGGCGATCATGATTGGTCAGTGATTATGGTAACTATATTGTAACGGCGATCATGATTGGTCAGTCATTATGGTAACTATATTGTAACGGCGATCATGATTGGTCAGTCATTATGGTAACTATATTGTAACGGCGATCATGATTGGTCAGTGATTATGGTAACTATATTGTAACGGCGATCATGATTGGTCAGTGATTATGGTAACTATATTGTAACGGCGATCATGATTGGTCAGTGATTATGGTAACTATATTGTAACGGCGATCATGATTGGTCAGTGATTATGGTAACTATATTGTAACGGCGATCATGATTGGTCAGTGATTATGGTAACTATATTGTAACGGCGATCATGATTGGTCAGTGATTATGGTAACTATATTGTAACGGCGATCATGATTGGTCAGTCATTATGGTAACTATATTGTAACGGCGATCATGATTGGTCAGTGATTATGGTAACTATATTGTAACGGCGATTATATTTTATTGTGATTGTTTTGTCATGTTGACTGCATTTTTAAGGTAGCAATATAGTTATGGTATGTACATTTTCATGGTTGTTGCTTTGTTCTATTGGCTGTACCGTCAAGTTGACTCTATTGTAATGATAAGTCCTATATTGATCGCTATTTTGTCATGGAGACTATATTGTCCTGGAGGATATAATGCCGTAGTGAATATAATTCAAATGTCTCTTTATTTTTGCGTTGACTATATTGTCATATCAGTTATATAATCATGGTGGCTTATTGTTATGTTGAATATATTGTCATCGTGGCTATATTATCATAATGGCTAAATTGTCATGGCAAATATGTTGATATGGAGGCTATATTTTCATAATATTTACATAGTCAATGAAAGTTTATTATCAAGATGATTCTAATGTTATTGTGATTGATTTATATCGTAACATTATAGCCATGGAGGATGAACTATAATGGTGGCTGTATTGTCGTTTGCTGAATTTTGAATATTACTCTTTTGTGGAAATGGCTTAATTGTCAGTGTAGCTATAGTGTCATGAGGATTATATTTTCATAGTGTTAGTAATGTTATTATGAATATAAAGTCATTATCTTCTCATTTTGGTTACATTGCTATGAATATATATATCGTCATCTTAGCTATATTGGCAAGGTGATCTTTTTTACAGTTCCTATATTGCCATTTGTGTAATCATGCATATTTTGTCATAAGCGATACATTATCATGATAACAATACTAATTAAGCTAACAACATATTGTCATGGTGACTATTTTGTCATTGTGACTATTTTATCATGATGGTTATAATGTCATGGTGACTGTATTTTCATGGTAGCCTTTTTAATGGTGTTGATTTTGCCCTTAAGGATATATCATTATAGAAACAATATTTTCATTTTGAATAAATTATCAGGTAAATACATTGTCATGATATGCTATATTGTTATAGTTTCAGTACTGTCATGGTGAATGTATATTATGTTGGCTACATTGCAATGGAAGCCATAGTGGCAGGGTGGCTATATTTTTATGGTGGGATCATTCTGTTACTCTTTTGTGAAGATTGCTTTATTATCAATGCAGCTATAGTGTTATGTTGTATATATTTTCATAGTGGCAGTATTGTCATTATGAACATACCTTCATGATGGCTATCATATCATTTTGGTCACATTGCTATGATGTATATAATATCACCAGGCAATATTGGCACAGTAATCTTTTTTAATCATGCATATTTTGTCATAAGCGATACATTATCATGATAACTATATCATTAAGGTAACAATATTGTCATTTTGGCTATATTGTCATTATGACTATAATTTCATAGAAGTTATTTTGCCAAGATTATTATATTTTCATGATGAATATATTGTTATGGATTCAGTACTGTCATGGTGAATGTATTATTATGGTGGCTATATTGCAACGGAACCCATAGTGGGAAGGTGACTACATTTTCATGGTTGGTATCATTTTGTCATGATTTTTTGCATTTGTTGCTATATTTTCATGGTGACTCTGTTGCCATGATGTGTATATTGTCATTCAATTTGTTGAATTGATTGCAATATTTTCATAGACTATGTATGGTCATGTTGTCTATATTATCCTGGTGGTTGTGTTGTCATCTTGAATGTATGGTCCTGGTGGCTATATTACCGTTAAGATTATATCATTATGGTAACTATATTGACCTGGTGGCTATATTGTTATGCGACTAAATTGTCCTGGTGGCTATTTGTCATATTTGTTATATTAAAAGGTGACTGCCTTTTCATGTTGGCTATATTGTCAAGGTAGGTATATTGTCATGGTGGCTATATTGGTGTGATGGTTATTTCTCTTTCTGGTGGTATATTGCCAGGATAGCTACACTAACATATTAGGATACTTGCATGGTGATATATTGTCTTTGTTGCTAAACTGCTATTGTGGATATTTTGTCATGAGAATATATTATCAAGATAGCTACATTGTCAATGTGACTATATTTTCTAGGTAGTTACAGTTTTGGTGACTATATTGGCATGGTAGCTATCTTCTTATTTCAAATATAATGCCATCATATCTAAAGTATCATGTTTGCTACATGAACTTGGTGAAAATATTGCTATATTGAATTATGTCGTAGGGGATATGTTTTGTTGTTAGCTTCATTTTTATTGTCATTATAAGATCATGATAGCAATATATTTATGGTGGGTTATTTGGTAGTGTGAGTATAACTATATAGATATCGTATCCTCCTGTCAATTATATTGTCAATGTCTTTATAATGTAATGGTGTTTATCTCAACTTGGTGATCATATTATCATGATGGGTGTATGGTTATGGTAACTCTAATGTAATAGCGATTTTTCTTACTGTAATAATTTTGTCTTTCTGACTATATATTCATGGGAGCTATATTGTTATGGGAGATACATTTATATGGTTCGCATATAGTTATATTGGCTATACTGTCAAGGTGACTATATTATAGTGATAAATCCTGTCTTGGTCGCTCTTTTGTCATTGAGACTATTTTGTCCTGAACGGTATATGTCTTTTAAAGTCCAAAAGTGAATATTTTGTCACAGTGGCTATATTGCCATAGTGAACAAAATTTCATGGTGTTTATTGTTGCTTTGACTATATTGCCATATATATCATATGATCTATATATATGATCATATCATATGATTATATTGCCATATATATCATATTCATCCCTGGGGATAGGGGAGAAAGAATACTTCCCACGCATTCCTCACGTGTCGTAGAAGGCGACTAAAGGGGAGGGAAGCGGGGGGCTGGAAACCCTCCCTTCCTTGTATTTTAACTTTCTAAAAGGGGAAACAGAAGAAGGAGTCACGCGGGGAGTGCTCATCCTCCTCAAAGGCTCAGATTGGGGTGTCTAAATGTGTGTGGATGTAACCAAGATGAGAAAAAAGGAGAGATAAGTAGTATGTTTGCGGAAAGGAACCTGGATGTTTTGGCTCTAAGTGAAACGAAGCTCAAGGGTAAAGGGGAAGAGTGGTTTGGGAATATCTTGGGAGTAGGGTCAGGGGTTAGTGAGAGGACAAGAGCAAGGGAAGGAGTAGCACTACTCCTGAAACGGGAGTTGTGGAAGTATGTGATAAAGTGTAAGAAAGTAAACTCTAGATTGATATGGGTAAAACTGAAAGTTCATGGAGAGAGATGGGTGATTATTGGTGCATATGCACCTGGGCATGAGAAGAAAGATCATGAGAGGCAAATGTTTTGGGAGCAGCTGAATGAGTGTGTTAATGGTTTTTATGAACGAGACCGGGTTATAGTGATGTGTGATTTGAATGCAAAGGGGAGTAATGTGGCAGTTGAGGGAATAATTGGTATACATGGAGTGTTCAGTGTTGTAAATGGAAATGGTGAAGAGCTTGTAGATTCATGTGCTGAAAAAGGACTGTTGATTGGGAATACCTGGTTTAAAAAGAGAGATATACATAAATGAACGTATGTAAGTAGGAAAGATGGCCAGAGAGCGTTATTAGATTACGTGTTAATTGATAGGCGCGCGAAAGAGAGACTTTTGGTTTTTAATGTGCTGAGAGGTGCAACTGGAGGGATGTCTGATCATTATCTTGTGGAGGCGAAGGTGAAGATTTGTAGAGGTTTTCAGAAAAGAAGAGAGAATGTAGGAGTGAAGAGAGTAGTGAGAGCAAGTGAGCTTGGGAAGGAGCCTTGTGTGAGGAAGTACCAGGAGAGACTGAGTACATAATGGAAAAAGGTGAGAACGAAGGAGGTAAGGGTAGTTGGAGAGGAATAGAATGTATTTAGGGAAGTAGTGATGGCTTGCGCAAAAGATGCTTGTAGCATGAGGAGCGTGGGAGGAGGGCAGATTAGAAAGGGTAGTGAGTGGTGGGATGAAGAAGTAAAATTATTAGTGAAAGAGAAGAGAGAGGCGTTTGGACGATTTTTGCAGAGAAATAATGCAAAGGAGTGGGAGATGTATAAAAGAAAGAGGCAGGAGGCCAAGAGAAAGGTGCAAGAGGTGAAAAAGAGGGCAAATGAGAGTTGGGTTGAGAGAGTATCATCAAATTTTAGGGAGAATAAAAAGATGTATTTGAAGGAGGTAAAAAAAGTGCGCAAGATAAGGAAACAAATAGGAACATCAGTGAATGGGCTAATGGGTAGGTGATAACAAGTAGTGGTGATGTGAGGAGATGCAGTGAGTATTTTGAATGTTTGTTGAATGTGTTTGATGATAGAGTGGCAGATATAGGGTGTTTTGGTCGAGGTGGTGTGCAAAGTGAGACAGTAATGTCATGTTATCTGTATTGTCACGGTGGTTGTATTGTCATCGTGGCTATACAGTCATGTTGGCTATATTGTCATTAAGATTACATTGTTATGGTAACTATATTGCCATGGTGGCTGTATATTTTCATAGTAGGATGATTGTATTAGGGCGATTGTATTGCATTTCTGAGTATATTGTCATGGTGACTGTGTTGCCATAATATCTATATTGTCATTTAATTTGTTGAATTGATGGAAATATTGTGTAAGAAACGGTACTGTCATGTTCTCTGTATTGTCATGGTGGTTGTATTGTCATTGTAACTATATAGTCATGTTAGCTATATTGTCATTAACATTACATTGTTATGGTAACTGTATAGCCTTTGTGGCTGTATTGTTAGGTCACTATATTGCCATGATGGCTATTTGCCATTTTGTTATATAACAAGGAGGTGACTGTCTTTTCATGTTGGCAATATTGTCATAATAGCTATATTGTCGAGTAGTGGGTATATATATTTCTTTTCTGGCCTTATATTATAATGATGGCAATAATAACATTTTGGCGATATAGTGTCTTAGCAGCTGAACTCTTGTTGTGGATATTTTTGAATTTGAATATTACATCATGGTAGCTACATAGTCAAGGTTACTATATTTTCATGGTAGCTACATTGTCATGGTGAAGACATTGGCATGGTGGCTGTATTGTTATTTTCAATATAATGCCGTCCTGGCTACATTATCTTGGTCGCTATATCAACTTGATGGCTATATAGCTATGGTTAATTTTGTCGTTCGGGTCATATATTGCTATTATCTACAATATTGTTGTCATTATATGATCATGATGATAATATTTCCATGGCGGCTTATTTGGTATTGTAAGTGTAAGTGAATGGATATCATCTCATCATGTCACTTATATTGTCATGGTTTTTACACTGTGATATTGTTTATGTCAACCTGCTGATTATATAATCATGATTGGTGTATGATTATGGTAACTATATCGTAATACCGTTTTATTTCATTGTGATAATTTTGTCATGTTGACTACAATTACATGACAGCTATAAAGTTATGACTATATTATAATGATAAATCCTGTCTGAGTCACTGTTCTTTCACAGAGATTATATTGTCCTGGAGTCTATATGTTTCCTATGATCCGAAAACGACTATTTATTTACACTATCTATATTGTCAGGTGGTTATATTGCCTTTGTGAATATAAGTTGAATGTTTCTATATTTTTCCTTTGATTATATTGTCATATCAGTTATATGATCATGGTAGTTTTATTGTCATAGTGAATACATTGTCGACGTAACTGTATTATCATAATGGCTAAATTGTCATAGCAAATATATTGACATGGGGGCAATATTTCCATGATATCTATAAAGTCTGTAAATTACTCTCAACGCGTTTCTAATGTCCTGGCGATTGATTTATATCGTGACTTTATTGTCAAGATGGCTGTATTGTCATGGTGGCTATATTGTCGTTTGCTGTATTTTCAATTTTACGCTTTTGTGAAGATAGCTTTACTGTCAGTGTAGCTATAGTGTCATGGAGAATATATATACATAGTGGCAGTATTGTCATTATGAACATATTGTCATTTTGGTTATCATCTTATTATCGTTACAGTACTATCGTGTATATATCGTCACCTTGGCTATATTAGCAATGTGATATTTTTTGTAGGTGCTATATTGTCATTTTTTAATCATGCATATTTTGTCATGATACATTATCATGATAAATATAATATTCCGGTGACTATATATTGACCTTGTGACTATATTGTTATTATGACTATAATCTCATGTTGGATATCTTGCCAAGATAACTACATTGTATTATCTACTCATAAATCTCTAAGTTCTAATATCCCAAAATTTTTAGAGTAGGTAAGGTAGAAACTGATGGAAGCCATTTCTAACATTCTTGCATAACCTGACCTCTCGCCTTCCCAAAACATATCCATCCCAGCTTGGATATTGTACTGCTGTGGTCGTCAACTAATTTGAAAAGGAAGACATTGAATGGAGAAATTACTGAGGTAATCTCCAAAGATGATTACTGGACTGAGAAACAAATTCAGAGAGCTGATTAAACGACTTAAATCCATTCACATTTAGGGAAAAGAAGTTTAAGAGATCCTATACAGGTATATAAAGTTATTGTAATGGCATCCCTTTAATCTTGATATCTTTACTTCCTGTAACTAGTTCCAACAATTAAAACAATATTCAGCGTTGTGATTTAAGTGACTGACTTTAGGATGCATTTGGATCTGTCAAAAATTGTATTTACCAAATACTTCAACTTTCAACTGACCCATTCTATATTTTTATTCATTTCATCTCAGTTTTATCACCTTTCTGTTACTGTTTAATGTCAACAGTAGCCCGTCTACGTAGTTGGGGCTCTGAAGCAAAGGAAACTTTTTCTAGCCTAGGTTAGGGTAGCATCTAAACCAAACCTAAATGACCTTACCTTAGAAATATGTTCAGACAGTACCTTCTGAAAATATTTCTTAAGGTAAGGTCGTGGGGATTAGTTTAGGTGCTAACTAAACCTTGGCTAGAAAAAGTTTGCTTTAAAGCCACAACTAGTTGAAAGGCCTACTTTAAGTGGTGATATTGAAATTCATATTCTCCAGTGTGCCCCTCCGTTCGTTTGTTTTATGTCCATCTAAAGATGCATATGTTCAATTTTCGATGTAGATTGATTTCCTATGTTAGTTTCGTCTACGGAATTCTACATCTTCAGTTCAGCACAACATTGTGGTAATGAAGGGAAAGTCACCACATTAACAAGCCGAGTGCACGTAGCTTATCCCACCTCGTTAGAGAGAAAACTTACCTGTATTTGAATTAATGAACGGGAACAGAGAAGACAAAATTTTGATACACATTTAGTATACAACTATATAATCTATATTATATACATTACCACATTTCCTGCACTTTCCATCCCAAATTTGCTGAGGTAATAACCTTGTAGTTACCATTACCTTACAACCTTAAGGATTGTGGTCTACAACACCTCTAGATTGATAGTGAAAACGACAAGTTTCGTTTTACTATTAAGACCACAGAAATGCGGTAATTCACCTTCACTACCACTAACTACTAGTTATTTTACTTGTTGATTTTCACGGCTAAGATTTTCATCCTCTGAGCGAAGCCATACAATAATCGTCCTTTACTCTGAGCATTGGATAGCCTCCTGATGATCAAGATTGCTGTTTTGGTTGTCCGTTTCCCTTGTTACTGCTGCGCCTCACTGCACACCTTACATGAGTGCCTTCCACAGTAATAGGGACAGCTGCTGGGCCTCACTGTAGCTACTTCTGGGACGGGACGGTTGCCAATCTTCCTCGTATTCCCTCATGACCACAGCGCCAAACCGACTCCCGCCATAAGGCCGAAACGCACAAACATCTCTGACAAAGTTGAGACAACCGCTTTCGCGTCAGTTTTGACACCAAGTAAATTTATACGAAAATTACGTTCAAGATGCTTGGTTTTTCGTTCATGGATTGAACAGAAGCAACCAACGATGGTTGCTACTGCCCAATCCATGAAGTCCCCCCCACCACGGAAAGGTAACCAAGCTTCGGGGGGGATGGGTGTTTACCCTGACGCCAACGGAGAAACTCAATACAATATTTTTATTATAACTTTTCTTAATCTTGAAAAATGAATCAATCAGAGGGAAGAATAGCGCCAGTCATATGAAGATTGTCTAACCGAATCCTTGCTCATTGTGTAGAAAGTGATTTCTTTGAGGGTTGCTTTATGGAAGGGACGGTAGCATCGGCAGACTTTCATTTTTTCTTTGATGACGAAGGAAATTATCCCCGTGAATTTATGTATTTTTCTTTTCTTGGGCGGGATAATGTTTCCATTTTTTTTCTTTCTTATTTTTCAACATCCCTACGTAGATATTATGTGTCATCCACTACTGGGAGAAAGCAGACTTCCGACAGATTAACGTAATCCTTGGCGAGGCCAAACTAAAGTTGTCTTGGTGTTGGCTCCTCATTGATAACCCAAACACAAACACAAATACACCTTCAGTGTCCACTCTAGGGCCGTGTTCTCCTGCAGCACCAGCAGGAAGAAAGAACTCAGGTTCCTCACCAACTGAATCTTTTGGCACGGGGAGCGTGTGTCATCTCGACACGCCTTTTAACACCCGTACGTGATGCGGAGTGCAGTCGGTCTGTAACGTAGGACATGTCATGTGTTATTGGTCCCAGTCGGTCAAGAACGCTGGGCCTGACATGTGTTGGGGAACCAAGTCGGTCTTGAATGGTGGGCCTGACGTGTGTTGGGGGACCAAGTCGGTCTTGAATGGTGGGCCTGACAGGTCTTGAGACGTGCCATGTCTCCCTGAAGGTGGGCCTGACAAGTGGGGTGGGCTGCATTTCCTCATGGATGGTGGGTCTGGTAGCGAGTGTGGGCTGCAGTGCCACTTGAGTGGGCGAGGTCACTTGGTCAGCATCAGTGGGACGGTGAGGTTTCACTTTTGCACAGCGTCCGTTGACGGAGAGTGGTGTCACGTCGGCAAGAAGTGCCTTCTTGTAGGAGGCATAGCAGGAGTACTGGATGACGGCAATCCCGCGGTGGTTCTCGTAGGTCGTGTAGGACTGCATGTCGAAGCGAACGATGTCGCCGAACTGCTTGAAGAATTCCCAGACGTTCGACCTTGAGATTTTGTATGGAACGTTGACGACTCTGATGGTATACCTCTGCAGGACGGTTTTGAGAACCCCTTGCAACTGCTCGTTGGTGGGCACGATGACATGTATGTCGTCATCATCGCAGCCCAACTCATCTATATGTGGGAGTCGGGTCTCGTGTGGTGGACGGTCCAGCAAATCCTCCTCATCGTGGAAAGGCAGGTAGGCCTGGTCAAGGAGGGCGACCCAGAGCACCTGCTGCTGCTCGACTACCTCCACAACTGAGCTTTTTGCAAAAACTTCCATGTTGAAGATACTATGATTACGTTGTGCACTTTACGAAGTAACCTCGGTTATCCTTGTACGTCCACAAATATAGTGAGTCTATATTGATATGGAAAATATAGTAAGGTACCCCCATGCTATAATATCCCACATAGAAACAAAAGCATAGTCGACTTCGGCGATTTTAAATGTAGAGACCATCTAAAATATTGTAAGTGGGTTAATGGTTGTTACATGGTGACCAGGGGTACAGGTGGATGGGACAGACTGGATATAGTGAAGATCGATAGGTGGGACAGACTGGATATAGTGAATATCCCTAGATGGGACAGACTGAGTACAGTGAAGATTGATAGATGGGACAGACAGGGTATAGTGAATATCCATAGATGGGAGAGACAGGGTTTAGTGAAGATGCATACATGGGACTGACAGGGTGCAGTGAACATTCGTAGATGGGACAGACAGGGTATAGTGAAGATGTGTAGATGGGACACATTATAATGAATTGATTGATGGGACGGACAGGGTATAGTGAAGATCCATAGATGGGACAGAGGGTATAGTGAAGATGTGTAGGTGGGACACACATTATAATGAATTGATTGATGGGACAGACAGGGTATAGTGAAGGTCCATAGATGGGACAGGCTGGGTATAGTGAAGATCCATAGATGGGACAGAGGGTTTAGTGAAGATGTGTAGATGGGACACACATTATAATGAATTGATTGATGGGACAGACAGGGTATAGTGAAGATTGACAGATGGGACAGGCTGGGCATAGTGAAGATCCATAGATGGGACAGATGGTATAGTGAAGATGTGTAGACAGGACACACATTATAATGAATTGATTGATGGGACAGACAGGGTATAGTAAAGATCAACAGTTGGGACAGGCTGGGTATAGTGAAGATCCATAGATGGGACAGAGGGTATAGCGAAGATGTGTAGATGGGACACACATTATAATGAATTGATTGATGGGACAGACAAGGTATAGTGAAGATCGAGAGACGGGACAGACAGGGTATAGTGAAGATCCATAGATGGGACAGGCTGGGTATAGTGAAGATCGATAGATAGGACATACAGGGTATAGTGAAGATCGATAGATGGGACAGACAGGGTATAGTAAAGATCGATAGATGGGAACAGACAAGGTATAGTGAAGATCGATAGATAGGGACAGACAGTGTATAATGAAAATAAATAGATGGGGTAGATTGGTTATAGTGATCGATAGATGGGACAGATTGGGTATATTGGCGATCGATAGATGGAAATGTTGGCACAAACATACAATGGCCAGGTGGTCCTGAGTAGCAGATCTCTGGTACTTGCAGGCCAGAACTTAATGATGGTGAGAGATAATGGTGTCTCCCTCTGTAGTGAACATGATATTGAGAGATAATGGTGTCTCCCTCTGTAGTGAACATGATGGTGAGAGACAATGGTGTCTCCCTCTGTAGTGAACATGATGGTGAGAGACAATGGTGTCTCCCTCTGTACTGAACATGATGATGAGAGATAATGGTGTCTCCCTCTGTAGTGAACATGATGGTGAGAGAAAATGGTGTCTCCCTCTGTAGTGAACATGATGGTGAGAGATAATGGTGTCTCTCTCTGCAGTGAACATGATGGTGAGAGATAATGGTGTCTCTCTCTGTAGTGAACATGACGGTGAGAGATAATGGTGTCTATGATTCGGTACGTAGAACTTACATGAGATTAATCAGATATATGATTATGAGCAGAAAAAGATGTTATCTATGTGTGATATGTAAGAGGAGGAAAACTACTCCCACACATCACATTTTACACACATTTCCACAGGACAAAGAGAGGTAAGGGGTATTGCTGTGATAGAATTGGTAAGACATTCATAAATATAAACGTAGGATGGGATAAATCTAAGACAAGTAGATAACAAACAACCACATTTTTCTACAAACTCAACAAAGACAAAGGCGAATTTTTTAGATATCAAGAAGTACATACCATATTTCCCCAATACCTACAGTTTTGTAATTAAAGAAAAAAATATTCTTGAGCTTACTTATTGACGAGTCACTTATGCTAGTTAACTTTGTTTTCAAGCTCATTATTGTTAGAGTATTTCCCATCATCTCTTATCTGCATAATCACTTCATCAGGATCATTAGGCTTACGTGGACCAATTACAGGATATGTATGTAAATATGTTGCTTTAATGTTAAAGAATGAAATATGTCCTGGTTGATATGGCATGAATGTTGCTGAAACGGTCTAGTTGATTTGGTCCCTAACATTGTGTTTAATGTTACCTATATATGTTATTGCTCATAGTTGTCTCAAGTCGTCCATACAATGCTTCATCATTCGGAAAAACATAAAAAAACAAGTTTTAGATTATTTTCTTTTTTTAAACTGAAAACTCACTGTAAAGTTTTCGTTAACAAACAGACAGCCAGACAGCGCAAGGGTAATTAGTACCACCAGCTGTTGACAACGCGCACAATTAAAGCAGTCATTGCTCACGCGAGATTACTCCTGCTTTCCTGTCCTTCTTATATAGTCTTTGTACCACTACACACACACACACACACACACACACACACACACACACACACACACACACACACACACACAGACACACACATATACACGCACACCATCATTGATGTCATTATCTTTCCACTACAAGCTACATTACACTCTCCACAAGAGGTAATTCTGCCCAGTGTACACCCTCTATCGTATCCTGCCATCTTCACTATATTGATGTTTCATCTTCACTACACTAGTGCTTCAACTTCACTCTGTTAATCTATCATCTAGGATATTAAATCAATGAGGAAACGCTAGTCTACTATATTTTTGTGTGGCTTCACTATATTTTTGCAAGTGCTGGTCTATGAAAGTTTACTTCGTCAAGTAAATCACTCATCTCACCAGATCGCAGAAATGACTCACGTCCGCGCTGCCCATCGGTACCCTGGCAAGGAATCCTTCCTTGAATTTTTCGAGGCTCACATCCAGCAAACCGGGGCTGTTAAAGATTGTATAAGCCGAACTGAGCTATATTTGCGATACTGTGAATTCTGCGAAGGGTTCGGGTACGAGAAAGCTGCCGTCCTGAACGTCGGCAGAACACTGGGACGGTGGGGCATCAAGGCAGATCGCAGACTTGGAGGACGCAACGGCCGCCACCAGGAGTACGCCTACACCAGAATTGCCTGGTTGTCCGGCAGTGAGGGCCTGGCCCAGGGAGGAAAGCGGTGCCTTCCAGAATGCCAAAGGCCTTCCAGGAAGAGATCACGTCTGGATATCGAACCCGTGCACGAGAGAGTAGTGGTGAAGATCCAGACTCGGCATCAAGATGATGATGACCTGTGCAAAGGCGGACCCAGCGAGGAAACTGGTGTAGTTGACACAGGAGCAGCCGCCATCCCCATCAATGTTTCTTTGGCTCCCACCAAACAACGGGGCAAAGTGATGCCTACCACTGAATTGGTGACCTTGATCCCCTACTTCTATGGGGATGAATCAGGCTTGGTGGATCCCGACGTACTCGTACTGGTCGTCGATGAAGACCCTGATGTGTCCGTCACTGCAACTAGAGGATCAGCAGCACCTGCAGCAGCAGCCGACCCTAAAGCTGAAGCGGCCGTGTTGAAGATTAAAGTCCACACCACCAACATTCATCCCTGAAATTCCTTGAACCTTAAGTTCCCGTCCCTGAGATTGGAGAAGCTGCTCCTCCTCCAGCAGTCGACCCTGTTATACCCGGTCCTCAGAAGACACTTCCTATGGCAAAAGTTCTCATTCAGTTGCAAATTATTGTCAAACTATTGTACGATGAAGCGGTTACCATAAAGGATCAAATCGTTAGGAAAAGTTCCTAACATTTATGAGTCCCATCCATAGGGATGAAAAAAAATTAAGAAAAATACATCCATTTTGTTGGGTGCCATAAACATGGCACAAATGGACCCTAAGTCGAACTGCTGACCTCCTAGTGGTAGGGTCCGGGCAACTTTGAGGGAACATTAACCTTCAAAGGCTAACAGCAGTCGCACAAAAACAATAAAGATTAATCATTATTAGTCATTTACAATAATCATAGACGATGGTTATAGCCTCGCCTATCTATCATCTCATTCGCTGTGAACGAAATCATAGGCGACTCTGATTGCACCTACATCTATCAGTTTGCCTATTTATATAACCTTTTATCTGTCTATCGTCCCTGTTCGATGATTTTCTGTATCATGTAAATCTCAGCCATTGAAATGTCCTGAGATCAATGTCGAAGAAGTGAACAAAAGAATTCTAGTTTGGACTGAAATACTTAGCCCCGTTTTTGCACATTTTCTCACCATTTATCCACCATTCATTCCTCTTAAGGATCTACGAACTATCTCCAGAGTTGTATTACAAATATATGAAACATGTCACCAACTCACTGTTTTGTTCATATTTCTTGCTATATTACATCTGTCAGTTTCTAAATGCAATCATCGGATGATTATGGCTGTGTCTACACACTCCCGCCATCTGGCCAACCTTGTACATATGATCATTTAAACTCTGACATTTTAACAAATTGTGTCAAAATGACTCCATGAAACGCGAACTTAAAATTCATCCATTTAACTCCCTCATTCATTAATGAACATTTAAACATCATCATTTGAACGTAAATCTTCCAGCTGCATTATGTCAACAAACTCCTTTTAGATATGTCATTAGATTAGGTTAGGTTAGGTTAGGTTAGGTTAATTAACCTCGTCAATTAAACACTTTAATACTACCATGCAACAGTGAACTTTTATACATCGTCATATTGCAGCTGTTGTATGAAATGCTTCACATAACTAAAGAATTTCAAAGTGAATTATTTTAACGATATTCTTGGAATTCTGCACTTTAATATGAACCTTTAAATTCTGACTGTAGAGGTACACATGACCTTTAAATTCCACCAGAGCAATGGAAGTCGGTACAATTAATCTAACTCTGCCACTGAACGCGAACTTTTAAATTTAGCTGGGCGGTCTTTTATTCCCTGGCTGCCATTCATACTTTGTCCTTTTAAACTGTGTGTTTATATCGCTCTCATTCACTCTTAATTTCGATCGTCTCTGATATTTCAGTCGTAAAATTTGTTCATGTTGCCATATTGCATTAGTTAATATTTATGGTTAAGCCTAAAGATTCTAGTGTTTACAGTGACGGAGCCACCTGTATGTTGTACCAGACAACCAGTAATGTATGGTGACTGACGTCTACAGTGACGAGGCCACCTGTATGTTGTACCAGACAACCAGTAATGTATGGTGACTGACGTCTACAGTGACGGAGCCACCTGTATGTTGTACCAGACAACCAGTAATGTATGGTGACTGACGTCTACAGTGACGAGGCCACCTGTATGTTGTACCAGACAACCAGTAATGTATGGTGACTGACGTCTACAGTGACGGAGCCACCTGTATGTTGTACCAGACAACCAGTAATGTATGGTGACTGACGTCTACAGTGACGGAGCCACCTGTATGTTGTACCAGACAACCAGTAATGTATGGTGACTGACGTCTACAGTGACGAGGCCACCTGTATGTTGTACCAGACAACCAGTAATGTATGGTGTCTGACGTGTACAGTGACGGAGCCACCTGTATGTTGTACCAGACAACCAGTAATGTATGGTGACTGACGTCTACAGTGACGGAGCCATCTGTATGTTGTACAGTCTCTGACTAAAATGTTGAGGGTCCACTAGCGAGGTCACGGCTCTCGTATTCGAATCATGATGGTATCGGAACCGTTGTGAATCATGATGGTATGGGAACCGTTATGAATCATGATGGTATGGGAACCGTTGTGAATCATGATGGTATGGGAACCGTTATGAATCATGATGGTATGGGAACCGTTATGAATCATGATGGTATGGGAACCGTTATGAATCATGATGGTATGGGAACCGTTGTGAATCATGATGGTATCGGAACCGTTATGAATCATGATGGTATGGGAACCGTTATGAATCATGATGGTATGGGAACCGTTATGAATCATGATGGTATGGGAACCGTTATGAATCATGATGGTATGGGAACCGTTATGAATCATGATGGTATGGGAACCGTTATGAATGATGATGGTATGGGAACCGTTATGAATCATGATGGTATGGGAACCGTTATGAATCATGATGGTATGGGAACCGTTATGAATCATGATGGTATGGGAACCGTTATGAATCATGATGGTATGGGAACCGTTATGAATCATGATGGTATGGGAACCGTTATGAATCATGATGGTATGGGAACCGTTATGAATCATGATGGTATGGGAACCGTTATGAATCATGATGGTATGGGAACCGTTATGAATCATGATGGTATGGGAACCGTTATGAATCATGATGGTATGGGAACCGTTATGAATCATGATGGTATGGGAACCGTTATGAATCATGATGGTATGGGAACCGTTATGAATCATGATGGTATGGGAACCGTTATGAATCATGATGGTATGGGAACCGTTATGAATCATGATGGTATGGGAACCGTTATGAATCATGATGGTATGGGAACCGTTATGAATCATGATGGTATGGGAACCGTTATGAATCATGATGGTATGGGAACCGTTATGAATCATGATGGTATGGGAACCGTTGTGAATCATGATGGTATGGGAACCGTTATGAATCATGATGGTATGGGAACCGTTATGAATCATGATGGTATGGGAACCGTTATGAATCATGATGGTATGGGAACCGTTATGAATCATGATGGTATGGGAACCGTTATGAATCATGATGGTATGGGAACCGTTATGAATCATGATGGTATGGGAACCGTTATGAATCATGATGGTATGGGAACCGTTGTGAATCATGATGGTATGGGAACCGTTATGAATCATGATGGTATGGGAACCGTTGTGAATCATGATGGTATGGGAACCGTTATGAATCATGATGGTATCGGAACCGTTATGAATCATGATGGTATGGGAACCGTTGTGAATCATGATGGTATGGGAACCGTTATGAATCATGATGGTATGGGAACCGTTATGAATCATGATGGTATCGGAACCGTTATGAATCATGATGGTATGGGAACCGTTATGAATCATGATGGTATGGGAACCGTTATGAATCATGATGGTATGGGAACCGTTATGAATCATGATGGTATCGGAACCGTTATGAATCATGATGGTATGGGAACCGTTGTGAATCATGATGGTATGGGAACCGTTATGAATCATGATGGTATCGGAACCGTTATGAATCATGATGGTATCGGAACCGTTATGAATCATGATGGTATGGGAACCGTTATGAATCATGATGGTATGGGAACCGTTATGAATCATGATGGTATGGGAACCGTTGTGAATCTCGTACCTATGATTCATAGTGAGTGAACCCAGGTGCCTTGGTGTGGTAACATAGCTGTTCTGGTGAGGGTGGAGGTGACGGCTACGGACTTACCAGTGAATTATCATCCATGGCATCATTTTGGACGGGTTTAATGACGTTCAGTACAACTGCCACACTTGCTTGGTGATTAACACTCATTTATTTCACGATTTTGGGTTGTTTCCAGCCTATCTATTTTCCAGATTACATTGGTATAATGGCCACTACCTGAACACAGAGTGTCACATAATGAAATAATTGTTTTGGGTTAGATTAAGAACAGAGAAACTTGGCAACTTGAGCTTGACTATATATGTGCTACCCTGTCGCCCGCAGTCATGTTGGCAACGCTGGTCAGTCGTGATGGCTTAGTCCCGGCGACTCCACTTCCCCCCTGGCCGTCTGGGGGCGCTCCTATCTGGACTTTTTTTCGCTCTGGATATTTCTTTTTGTCTCCTACTTGTTATCTTAAATAATCAACATAATGTAGATGTTCACCGCAATATAATGATACTGTGTACGCAGAGATATAAAACTGATACAGTATCGATTTAAATTTTAACGATAAAATTGGCGGTCAAAATAGCAACAACCAATGAGGTGTGCGTGTCAGGTAGGAGGGAAGTGGAGTGGGCCGGTTATGGTAGTAGTGTTGCCAAGATGACTGCGGTATAGCTATAGGTAATGATAGACTTTACGTTTGTCTTACACAACAACACAGAGCCGGGCCCCCGGGGAACTGAGTGAGTCTTTACCTTTCCAAGGTTTCTGGGAATCGAGACTAAACACTGGAGACTGAGTTTATATCCCTCATACATCAGTATTATAAGGATCCGTTATACTGCTTCCAGCAATTAGAGAGAGAGAGAGAGAGAGAGAGAGAGAGAGAGAGAGAGAGAGAGAGAGAGAGAGAGAGAGAGAGACTGATGGGGTTGTGTGATTAGAATAACCATACAGGACGAACAGGAACATTAGTTTATTGCAGTAACATGACAAATTAACCTTAATTACATTTAATGTGACCTTCATCCCCCAGCCACGGCCATCAACAACTTGGTGAATCTTTGTGGCAACACAATGGACGAAGTTTGTGCAGACACTGGGGGCGGCGACGAAGGCTGTACCATACCTCGCGTGCAGTGTCCATGATGTCTTGTTGGTTCCTGGCCTCACTCACCCTCCATTCCCGGCTCATAATTGCCCACAGCTTCTCTGTAGGGATCATGTCACACCCTTCGTGGGCCAGTCCAAGGCTTGGATTTCCATGTTGGCACTAGACCACCACACATTGCTCTACTGGTGTGTATTGAGCACTTATCCTGCACCAGCTGGATGACATTTGACTGTGGGACGCTCATGGTGCGAACAGGAGGATGAAGAACATCTAATATTTCACTGTATTGCTGGCTGTTACAGTGACCTTACCAGCTGGCCAGGCCCAGGTTTCCACCTCCATCCCTAACATGACCCTTGCACTCTGCCTCAGTGTTGAAGCTGGCAGATATGTTCAGAACTGTAACGGGTATTGTGAGGGCGCCTCCAGCACAGTCTTGAACCTGCCTCAACAGAGGAGAACATTTTTCATATGTCAACATGATAACGTCTTCCCAGTCACCTTCTCCCACTCCTAAATGTTGTAGGGCAGATCCCAGGCGCGCGTGCTTGCCTGTGTGCTTGGTTCAGTTGCTCTTCCTCAGCAGGAGTGTGGCAGTGTAGGTGTTGTTCCTGGAGACGGCGTCTGGTGGTGCCTGCATGACACTGCTGCGTCTGTGGCTGACTTTGACAGCTGACCTCATGGCTCTGTCCCGCACGACATGCCTACCCCAGCCGTTCATCCTGCTCACACGTCCTGCACAACCTGCCCCATCCGTTCATCCTGCTCACACGTCCTGCACAACCTGCCCCATCCGTTCATCCTGCTCACACGTCCTGCACAACCTGCCCCATCCGTTCATCCTGCTCACACGTCCTGCACAACCTGTCCCATCCGTTCATCCTGCTCACACGTCCTGCACAACCTGTCCCATCCGTTCATCCTCCTCACACGTCCTGCACGACCTGCCCCAGCCGTTCATCCTGCTCACACGTCCTGCACAACCTGTACCATCCGTTCATCCTGCTCACACGTCCTGCACGACCTGTCCCATCCGTTCATCCTGCTCACACGTCCTGCACAACCTGCCCCATCCGTTCATCCTGCTCACACGTCATGCACAACCTGTCCCATCCGTTCATCCTGCTCACACGTCCTGCACGACCTGCCCCATCCGTTCATCCTGCTCACACGTCATGCACAACCTGTCCCATCCGTTCATCCTGCTCACGCGTCCTGCACGACCTGCCCCAGCCGTTCATCCTCCTAACACGTCCGGCACGACCTGCCCCAGCCGTTCATCCTCCTCACGCGTCCTGCACCGGGGTCGTCCACTTGGTGGTTTGGTGCGAGCCGACCTCTCCTACTGCCATCTTATCCACCTCGCTGCTCTCTGAGGAGGCCGTGTGGGGCAGCAGCAGTTCTGGCCACTGGTGTCCCAAGCAATGACTATATACACCATGATAGGAAAGCCACTGCTCCAACCAATACAAAAATGGATGACCAAAATACGTGTTGGCAACTTTGTGGGTCTCTCTCTCTCTCTCACGCCCTCTATAGTCATGACGCATAACCTTATTCTTCATGGGTCACTAATATAAATCTTTATTAAATACAAACGGCAGTATATAGTTTCACTCATCCTGATGTTATGTAGTTGTCATGTTTATCTCACCTTCAGATTTTCTCCTAGTACACATATGGTCAATAACAGGAGTAAAGGTTCTTCTTACACTTCCCTTCATTCAACTGACGTAGCAGAAATTTAACCTATTTGCTTTTCTTCCATTTTGCTTTATCATTTATCTGTTAATAATAGTATATACATTTTTATCATCCTGATGTTATGTAAGATATTTTGATCACAACTGTCTGTTCTCCGTGTATCATCTTGTATGTGGTTGCTCAGTAACATGATCATAATCATTTTTCGCTCATCCCCAATCTATGTATTGGATATTTCTTTCTATTTTCTCACAATTTCTCTTCTCTTTCAAATATTTCTTAATTATCTAATAGATCAACAACAGGTACACATTTATCTAATATAGTGCAAATAAGAGCATGTTAAACACACAGACCTTTCCAATCACCAGTATATAAATAGGATTTGCAGTCGCCATCTGCATGAATGATGCATAACAAAGATTAGCTTTGATGTATGATATAGCATTGCACATAAGCAGTGCAGACATATACACCTACACTGTAAGTTTCACAATCCTGCACCTACTGAACACCTTACAAAACAGGAAGATCTTGTTTCTGTTGGGAGGATGTCATCTGTCCAGTCACATAATTTCTTGATACAAAATGATAACTGCAGCAGACGTTGTAGCTTGTGTGTAACTTGTCTACACTCACATTCATAACATGAGGCACACAGTCTGCCACATGATACACCTGCACAAACAATGATCACAATAGGGAATTCTTCCAAATTAAGAGAAGTTTACAAATACGTGGCATGGCGCCCCTGGTCATGAACCATTGTCAACTCTATTATTGTTACGATTCATTAGGAATGAGTGAGAATGAGGGGGGGGTATAATCCTCATAAGTCAAAATCGTTATCATTAACAAGAAAACAAATGTAAACACTACACAGTAAATACGCATATAAAGCGTGTGAAAAATAGTGTATAGTGTATGGGAAGAACGTCACAAAATATATCACTTATACATGCACAATTTACTTGTTTTTCATTATTTTTTCAAAGAAATAGTGAGCGTATATTTTTGTAAATGTTAAACAGTTATTTGTGAAATCAAGGCCATTGCTACGATGCAAAGGTAAGCAAGAAACAGTTGTTTACTTACGGTAAAAATGATCTGGTGACGGTTGATGGCAACGCTAAGTATAGGGCCCGGCAGTGGAAGCAGCGCATCCTCCGAAAACATTATGATGGCTTTACTTAGTAGATTTATGGTCATAATCATAGTCTATTTTTCTTACTATTATACTTTCCTCGTTATTTTCACAATTAGATATTTTTTGTTTTATAACTGAATATCAGACGTGATCAATCATGTAGTTTTGTCCATTGTATTGCCAGAGCGGAGTTCGGACACATGGCAGTGCGAGATATCAGTTGTGGTTTATTGTTAACGACACACCTGAATAAACCGAGTCTAGTGTCTTGTAGATCAGGCAGGTACTGCCGCTCGTTACACATCACAATATCATCATCATCATCATCATCATCATATAAGGCTGCAGCTCACCATCATTGACCTGATATATCTGTATGTTAACCTTACTTGTCAACAACAACATTAAACAACTCCTGCAGTTATGAAGAATGAGTGACATTTCCTATTTCTTGTGAGACATAAATCAAGTTTCATAAATCCCGTAGATTCAAGATGGATCGTCTTATTATAATAGGAAAATATTCCTTCATCTAATGCGACAAGAAAATGATATATGTTTTATTTAAGAGTTTAATGTCATCTTCAACGTAAGTCCATCCATGATGGACTGTAGAATTTCCATCGTTTGAGTGAGCCTATGTTGATAATACCTGCAGAAAACTAGGAGTGAGTTGTGCTTGTAATGTCCAGGTCAATCCAATGGTCCATTATGGCAAGGTCAACACAATGTGGTCAAGTGACTCATTACTGGATTCACATCTCAGCTTCACCAGCTAAGCTTATCCCAAGCCTTTCTCTCGTGTCCAGCCTAACTCTCATCCCATGACCCACCCATCCCTCTCTCTCTCTCTCTCTCTCTCTCTCTCTCTCTCTCTCTCTCTCTCTCTCTCTCTCTCTCTCTCTCTCTCTCTCTCTCTCTCGTGCATCCAACTTAACCCTCAACCCAGGCTTCTTTCTCAAGACCAGCCTCTCTCTCATCTTAACAATATCGCTCTCATTCCAAGATTTTCTCACGTCCAGCCTCGCTATCATCACCTGCCTCTTTCATTCTTGTAAACTTTCACTTTCAGCCCAAATCTTGCTTCCGTCTCCAGCCTCTTTCACATCCTCTCCCACATCCCACGCCTCTCTCCCGTGTCCACACTAATTCTCATCTCAAGTCTCTCTCTCCTGTCCAGCCTGACTCTCGTCCCAAGCCTCTCTCTCCTGTCCTGCCTGACTCTCGTTCCAAGCCTCTCTCTCCTGTCCTGCCTGACTCTCGTCCCAAGCCTCTCTCTCCTGTCCTGCCTGACTCTCGTCCCAAGCCTCTGTCTCCTGTCCTGCCTGACTCTCGTCCCAAGCCTCTGTCTCCTGTCCTGCCTGACTCTCGTCCCAAGCCTCTCTCTCCTGTCCAGCCTGACTCTCGTCCCAAGCCTCTCTCTCCTGTCCTTCCTGACTCTCGTCCCAAGCCTCTCTCTCCTGTCCTGCCTGACTCTCGTCCCAAGCCTCTCTCTCCTGTCCAGCCTGACTCTCGTCCCAAGCCTCTGTCTCCTGTCCTGCCTGACTCTCGTCCCAAGCCTCTCTCTCCTGTCCTGCCTGACTCTCGTCCCAAGCCTCTGTCTCCTGTCCTGCCTGACTCTCGTCCCAAGCCTCTCTCTCCTGTCCTGCCTGACTCTCGTCCCAAGCCTCTCTCTCCTGTCCTGCCTGACTCTCGTCCCAAGCCTCTCTCTCCTGTCCTGCCTGACTCTCGTCCCAAGCCTCTGTCTCCTGTCCTGCCTGACTCTCGTCCCAAGCCTCTGTCTCCTGTCCTGCCTGACTCTCGTCCCAAGCCTCTGTCTCCTGTCCTGCCTGACTCTCGTCCCAAGCCTCTCTCTCCTGTCCTGCCTGACTCTCGTCCCAAGCCTCTCTCTCCTGTCCTGCCTGACTCTCGTCCCAAGCCTCTCTCTCCTGTCCAGCCTGACTCTCGTCCCAAGCCTCTCTCTCCTGTCCTGCCTGACTCTCGTCCCAAGCCTCTCTCTCTCGAGTCCATCCTAACTATCATGACAATTATCTTTCTCCGTCACAGTGTCTTACCCTAAGCCTCTATTTCCTTCACAGCCTTTTCCACATCTAAAGCCTCTCTCTCTCGTGTCCAGCCTCTCTCACACAGTCTCCCTTCTCTCTCTCTCTCTCTCTCTCTCTCTCTCTCTCTCTCTCTCTCTCTCTCTCTCTCTCTCTCTCTCTCTCTCTCTCTCTCTCTCTCTCTCTCTCTCTCCCAACCTATCTCGTTTCCAGCATCTCCCATTCCAAGCCTCTCTATTGTTCACTGCCTCTCTCTCCCCTAAAGGCTCTCTCTTTTCCCGCCTCTCTCATCCCAGGCCTCTCTCTCGTGTTCAACCTAACCTTCATCCCAAGCCTTCCTTTCCTTTTCATCCTCTCTTATACAAAGTTTATTCCTCTTCCACAGCCTTACTCTCTATCAAAGGTCTCTCGTGTCCAGCATCTCCCACCACAAGTCTCTCTCATGTTTAGCTTTCTCTCATCCCGAGCTTCTCTCAACTTCCAAACCTCACTCTCCTGCCAAGCCTCTTTCATGCCCAGCCTATCTCATACAAGCCTCTCTCTCCTTCAAAGCCTCACTCTCCGGCCAAACATCTTGTGTTCAGCCTCTCTCATCCCGAGACTTTCTCTCCTACAAAGCCTCACTCTCCTCCCAGGCCTCCCTCTCCCTCCCTCTACACCAGCGGTATTTAAACATTTTCAGTGTTGCAGATCCACATGAATTTGGGGAAGAATTAGAGAAATTATGGAACTCTTTATAATGTGTCCCATTTTCACAATGTTGCTTGAAATCTTACAATTGCAGGTGCCGGGCTACCACAATAACCGCCACCTGATTGCCACTCTCCTGGAGGAGGAGGAAGAAGCCGATGTTGTGATAGTAAACATCACATGATGTATCACTAATGGTCATAAGATCAAACATTATGGCTACACATCCCGACAATCACCAGACTGTGTGTGGCACAGCACGAAGGACGGAGTCGCCCGCCAGTCTTGTACGAAGCACAATACAATATCTCACTACTTCCTGCCGCTTTCAGTACTTTCTATCAGTCAAGATACTCACACTACGTACGTACGTACGTACACCGTTCTATTATCCTTTGTACATCTTCACAACTGGCGTTTTGGACCTTATCTGAATGAGTCAGACCAAATGGTTATCAAGGACACAGAACACATTACACTTGTCCACTATCTTTGTCTTTCATACTTCATCTTTCATACTAACACGCCATTATTAAACGAAAGTTCATTTGGGAACTTATCGTGTTTCATTTTCTCCGTGGACTCATAGGAATATATATATATATATATATATATATACATACATATATATATATATATATATATATATACATACATATATATATACATATATATATACGAACTAAGTGCCTATGAACGAGCACTCTCATGAAACATACAAACCTCCAACAGCCAGGATCGAACCCGGGACCCTTGTGCAACGGGTGGGAGAGCTACCGCTAGGCTATGATCGCCCTGATATGGAAATAACTATTCGAATACTATGTACTCGAATGCCTTTGACCTGAAATGTAAGTTCAAGCCAGTAGGCCGACCCTGCACTTAGCTTGAATCCTTTTGTGTTCACTATAATCTTCTTTACTATATCTCCTCTTCTTAATCCCTTTATCTTCACTATGCAAGGCTTATTATAATCTTCACTACAACCTCATCTTCATATAACCTTATCTTGACTAAGCTGGTTTCAAGGAAGGCTTTAGATTTTTCCCGCTCACACAAACAACGTACTTACACGGGGCCCCACGAGTGTAAAACTCCCTCCTAATACAGTGCAAATAGATGATTACACACACCTACACACCACCACCACCACTAACAATACACAGAGAAATAGCCTTTTCGGTTGGCTTTGGATCCGCCCTTTAACGTAGTTTGGAGGATTTGGGGGATCAGGTCAATATGGTTAAGTTCACTACAACCTCATATTCACTAACGTGTATCTTCACTACTAGCTTATTTTCACTAAATTATATCTTCACTATACCCTCTTCTTCACTACAAAGTTATTTCTACCATACCATCATCATTGTACTCCCTGATGTTCACTAAAAATAGTTCTTATCTTCACTACATAATCATTTTGAATAAACGTTACTCTTTGATAACCCTTATCTCTGCTACATTCGGATCTTCACTATATTCTTTTCTTCACTACAAGCTATCTTGACAATATCCTTATCATCACTATGCTCTTCCTCACTACACTCTCACTACACTGAGCCTCTGAGGGAATATTCTCACTTGGTCCCTTCTCTGTTCCTTTCTTTGGAAAATTGAAAATGAGAGGAGAGGATTTCCAGTCTCGCGCTCCCTCTCCTTTTATTCGCCTTGTACGACACACAGGGAATACGTGGCAAGTATACTTTCTTCCCTATCCCCAGGGATAACAGCATCTGGTGTTCCCAGACGGTCACCCATCCAAGTACTAACCAGACCCAACGCTGCTTAACTTTCCTGATCGGACGATATATATATATATATATATATATATATATATATATATATATATATATATATATATATATATATATATATATATATATATATGTATATATATATACACGACTGAAAATGGATTTCCCAAATAACAAAAATGGAAGCGCCGGGGTTTGAACCCGGGTCCTCTCGCATGCCAAGCAAGCGCTCTACCACTGAGCTACGCCCCCAAGAACATTTTCTGGCACTTAGTATTAAATGAAGCACTGAGATTACCACGGCAAAATACTGCTTAATCGACCGTTGCCGACTTGCCGGCAAAATAACCACAGGGTAAGTCTCCATGTTCCTCTCGTGTTTTCCTCTCAATTTTTCACGAAGAAATGAGTTTTACTTTTTTATTGTCGTTGCAATAGACTGGAACTAAGCAATAGACTGGAACTAAGCAATAGACTGGAACTAAGCAATAGACTGGAACTAAGCAACAGACTGGAACTAAGCTGACTAAGCTAACTACTGGAAGCAGATTAAGTTGTTCCACAACCGATGTCCGGCCCATGTTAACTTTGATGTGCCCAGCAGTTGGAGGAGGATCGCCAGAAGCTTCTGGAAGATTTCAAGGACGTCTTGGTGTACCTGACCCTTTCAGATAAGGTCGAAAACCCCAATTCATTGTGAAGATCTTCACTCTAACGTTGGACGAACATACTGAATGTTGCACACATGTGATGCGGACAAAATGAAAAAAGAAAAAGACAAAAAATATGTCTGGTGTGGGTCTCGAACCCACGACCTTGAGTGTGTGAGACTCACGCTCTACCACTGAGCTAACCAGACAATACAAAAATACGTCTGTTTCTTCAATTTGAATTAATGAAAATCTTTGCGAGGCAGCGTTTAGAAAAGAGAGATGTCTTTGACGAAATTTACTTTCTTGGCTTATTCTTCTGTTCCTCATTATCGAAAGTAAACATACTGAAGGATGTATATATATATATATATATATATATATATATATATATATATATATATATATATATATATATATATATATGAGAAACTGCAGAAGCTGGTGACTGAGTTTGGTAAAGTGTGTGAAAGAAGAAAGTTAAGAGTAAATGTGAATAAGAGCAAGGTTATTAGGTAGAGTAGGGTTGAGGGTCAAGTCAATTGGGAGGTGAGTTTGAATGGAGAAAAACTGGAGGAAGTGAAGTGTTTTAGATATCTGGGAGTGGATCTGGCAGCGGATGGAACAATGGAAGAGGAAGTGGATCATAGGGTGGGGGAGGGGGCGAAAATTCTGGGGGCCTTGAAGAATGTGTGGAAGTCGAGAACATTATCTCGGAAAGCAAAAATGGGTATGTTTGAAGGAATAGTGGTTCCAACAATGTTGTATGGTTGCGAGGCGTGGGCTATGGATAGAGATGTGCGCAGGAGGATGGATGTGCTGGAAATGAGATGTTTGAGGACAATGTGTGGTGTGAGGTGGTTTGATCGAGTAAGTAACGTAAGGGTAAGAGAGATGTGTGGAAATAAAAAGAGCGTTGTTGAGAGAGCAGAAGAGGGTGTTTTGAAATGGTTTGGGCACATGGAGAGAATGAGTGAGGAAAGATTGACCAAGAGGATATATGTGTCGGAGGTGGAGGGAACGAGGAGAAGAGGGAGACCAAATTGGAGGTGGAAAGATGGAGTGAAAAAGATTTTGTGTGATCGGGGCCTGAACATGCAGGAGGGTGAAAGGAGGGCAAGGAATAGAGTGAATTGGAGCGATGTGGTATACCGGGGTTGACGTGCTGTCAGTGGATTGAATCAAGGCATGTGAAGCGTCTGGGGTAAACCATGGAAAGCTGTGTAGGTATGTATATTTGCGTGTGTGGACGTATGTATATACATGTGTATGGGGGTGGGTTGGGCCATTTCTTTCGTCTGTTTCCTTGCGCTACCTCGCAAACGCGGGAGACAGCGACAAAGCAAAAAAAAAAAAAAAATATGTATATATATATATATTGGAAAGGATTACAATGTTGTGCGTGATGAAGTGTATTCCTATGAGTCCACGGGGAAAATGAAACATGACAAGTTCCCAAGTGCACTTTCATGTAATAACCACATCATCAGGGGAGACACAAGAGAGAAATATAACAGTCAGTTGATATACAACGAAGAGACGTAGCTAGGACGCCATTTGGTAAACATGTGATTGTCCGAGACAGACAACAAGCGTATCATAAACTAATTATGTGGACAAGATGAATTCCTTACAAATTTTATCAACACTAAATTTATGCAATTTGTATAGACAATCACTTATATCAAGATTATAATTCTTTGTGCATTTAATGATAGAAGATTCAATAATATTTCTCGTGGTACTGGAGTTAGAGATTATAATGCCATCTCAGTTATTAACTCTAACTCCAGTACCACGAGAAATATCACTGAATCTTCTATTATTAAATACACAAAGAATTATAAACATTAAGGAAACATGCAACATGGCGGTCAAACTATGAGATGCACAAATGAAGTTTATGAATGGAATATCAGTGAGACGAACTAGTTGATGAATGATGAATGAAAGTGTAATAAAGTCATTATGAATGAATGAAAGTGTAATAAAGTCATGATGAATGACTGAAAGTGTAATAAAGTCATGATGAATGAATGAAAGTGTAATAAAGTCATGATGAAGGAATGAAAGTGTAATAAAGTCATGATGAATGAATGAAAGTGTAATAAAGTCATGATGAATGAATGAAAGTGTAATAAAGTCATGATGAATGAATGAAAGTGTAATAAAGTCATGATGAATGAATGAAAGTGTAATAAAGTCATGATGAAGGAATGAAAGTGTAATAAAGTCATGATGAATGAATGAAAGTGTAATAAAGTCATGATGAATGAATGAAAGTGTAATAAAGTCACAGTTTAAAAGTACAAAATATGAATGGCAGCCAGGGAAGAGTGACCCAGGTAAATGGAAGGGTTGAAAAGTTCGCGTTATGTGACGAATTTTGATAGATTTTGCAAGTTTCCTTTCCTATGATGGAACGTAAAAGTTTGTGCTTAGTTCTAGAGACAGAGTTCATAGGTTTATGTTTTAATGATGAACATCAAAGGATTCCATTAATTTAACTGACTTTAAAAATGTTCAATTAAATGAAGCATTACATACACAAGCTGCTTTTTGGCGGAATTAAAAATTCGCATTTTTTTGCGAAGTAGGAGTTAAAATGACGGACTTAAAAGTTCGAGT